>NW_026971558.1:0-15193 GCF_963678635.1 Symsagittifera roscoffensis | reverse complement strand
AAGAGAAAAGTGGGGTCGGTTGTTACATCGCTTTGTTTCAATTAGTAACTAAAATTATATGTCTCAGTTACATTATATCTTAGATCATAGTCGATCTGGTCCTAGATTTAAAAAGATATTTATATAAACAGATAATTTGAAAAGATTGATTAAATAGATAAAGGTTAAGTGTTATGCACAACTGTTCATCTTTTGTTAACTTTGACCAATAGGAGAGGATTTTATTTCAATAATTTATTAAATTTTATTTCTTACAATATTCGTTGAGAGGTAGCGGAGAGAAGGTGCCGAGAAGTTGATGTTCACTCCTTGCTGGGAAGGGTACACCGTCTAGTCCTCACTGTCAGTTGGGGTATTGTCCGATGATAGGGCGGTGGCACTTCCTTTTTCCTCTCGATCCGTTAAATTTGAATTAAGACAAGTTTTGACTAAATTCTCAGACATGTCCTGAGTGACTCTATTTCATATGAAAAATTACTATGAGAGAATTTAAGATTTATACTTTTAAAGGAAAAGAAATTTAAAAAATTGTTAGTATTTTAGCTGGCCGTTTCAGCGCAAGAAATAAGAGTCACTGAAAAATGCAGCCAGGCTCATCCGAAACAATTTTAGTTTGGTTTTCCCTGCATCTAGCCACCAACAAGCATTGGTTGAAAGCATTGGTTAAAAGAATATGGTACCATGAGTTTTAAAAGGCTACATGAAGCAACCAACAAATGCTGGCAAAAATCTGCGGCGGTTCGGAAAAACTTTGTTCGCCCATTTTATGATAAAGAATATTGGAGAAAATTTTACTCAATGTGTTGAGAAGAAAAGAGGTGATATTTCCCTTTTTGATGAATTTCTTCTTATTTGCATTTTTTAACTTGAAAACTACAAAGATAATAATTAATGTGATTGGCCCCTATTTGGGCCCTAAGAGGAATTCGATGGTGCTAATTAACTTCGAGGAAATAAAATTGATACAGTTTTACATTGGCTAGTTCTTCCATCAAAGGTTTCACTCTATTAATTCTCGTTGTTGTATGCAGGGTAATTTTACATTCCCCCATTGTAATACTGAACTTTCAGTAATAAAACCGCCTGAAAGTAAAATAACTACGGACTCGTAAATTTGTATTATTTTAAGCTCCTGGCTTTTTGCAATATTTTTTCGAAAAACTTTTTGAATTCGAAAAACTTTTTCGTCTCAGCCATTGGGTTCCGAATCATCTATCTTTATTAGAATTCGAGGATGGTCGAAAATTGTTGGCGTAATTGACTGTTTTCGATATCGGTTAAGATTTGAATCCGTGTCTACGCATTTTTTTAGCATATGTTGTTGAAATTTGTACAGAGCCGTTATTCATTGTATTATTTTTAGTATTGGATATACTTTTTTATACACAAGAATGTTTTTCTGTTTGAAAGTTGTTCTTCAGTAAGTTTTATGCTTTTCGAAGTTGATTGAACAGAAAGCACCAACAGAAGCACGCAAAAAATTTTTGATTGATGACATACAATAAAAAAATAAGAAACACTCGTATTATGATTTTTCAGTAAGAATTATCTAAATTTACTGCTCAATATACAAAAAGTTAGAAAAACTGCACAAACTTTTAAGGGTTATACAAGTTTTAATAAAAAGAATTACAAAAATACTTGATTAAAACTGAAAATTATTCTATTTTGCTTCTATAGTTTCAAACGTTTGCTTATAATTACTTTTGATTCTCTGGATTTTTTGTGTACGGTAGGTATTGATTTTTCTTCATACTTACAACCTGTACTATACGCTATAATGCCTTTTTGTTCCAGAGACTTATCAATTCAAAACGCTGTTCCTACTTTGAAAACTACGCCTGCTGTAGAAAAAGAAATAACGTCGGATTGTTTTGGTGCAAAAATGATACTTTTATCAAGAATTACCTTTTGATAAAAACTTTTATATGGATAACTTATGCTTCTTATAATACTGATAAGTACTGTTATATCGGGGTATTTTTTTAAATTCTAAGTTAAATGTTGGAATAGTTATTGATTTAATGTTTTGAGAAATGAAATCCATTCCTGAAATGTTTAGATCACATCCGTCCTCGGCTGAAATCCATGCTTTAATTTTTACCGGATAATCAGTGCTAGTAGCAAAACTTGAGTCAAAAATAGTAAAACCTATAAGTTTAAGTTTTTCTCCATTAACAGCAACTGTGTTTGATCTAGATTTATTCAGCTGTGGAGGCTGTATTTTACGATATTGTTCATAACTGTCAAAATTAATTAGCGAACATGTTGCTTCAGTGTCTAGTAAGAACTGAGTTTTAAGACTGTTATTTTTTTTGTCTCCGACGGGATGTTGGTATAAGTTGATATAAAATTGTATTTTTGGTTCAGAAGGAGACTGATCTAGTTTAAATTAACAAGTTCACACTCATTAAGGGTATAGTCTCCTGGAATGTCATCATCACTAAAGTTGTGGATCTGGTAAGAAGAATGATAATCGTTATTTCCATTGAAAGGTTTTTTTTCTATTCAACCTGTCAAGCGATTGAGAACTCTCATTGCAGATCGACATTTGCCTGAAGTTTTGTTGGGGAATTATATCACTGAAATTGTTGTCTACTTTCGACCTACAGCTGTATTTATGAGAATTTCTGTTTGCATTTACTCTTATTTGAAGCGAGTCTTAATTTTCCTCCTGACGATCGTTATATTTAAAGCAATGGCTTATCGTATGGCCTGACATGTAAAACCTTTTGCAAAACCTTGGGTTGTTTTGTTTGTTTCTATGCTCACGAGGATTATAAACTGCGTTTACTTTATGATCTTTCATTAGTCCTGTTAACTCTTTAAGTTGATCCTTTATTCCTTCTATTTCCAATTTATCATCTATGATACTGGATGCTGCTCCAATAAATTTACTGCTTATTGCAAATTATAAGTCTTTTGTAGCTATGTGATCTTTTCATTGTTGTCAAGTTGCGGGTGGGTCCTCAATTAGGAGTTGATGCGCCTATTGTTTTAAGCCGGGCGGGCTTAAGCCTCGCACAAAAAATTCCGTTTTCTTTGCTGTTCTTTGATCATCATTAAAAGTTGGATTAGGCCATCCACGATCTACTGCGGTGCTTAATCTATGTATGTAGTTTTTGATAAACTCATCATATTGTCTTCTTATGTTTTTTGCTTCTATTTGTCTTCTATACTTATCCTTATCATCAATGAATCTATCTATGAACTGATCTCTTATATCGTTCCAAGGTAAATTTGCTGCTAATCCCTGATACCATTGAGCGGCTGGACCTCTTAATATTGAACCAAATAAGGCTTTTTGTCTGTTATCATATGCATCCTGATCGTCGCCATCGTCTGCTGGTCTAGTGCCTAGGGAAAATTCTAACTTTTTCTCTACTATATCGAGAAAATCTCTTGCATCTTCATTTGGATCTAAACCGGTAAAATTTTTGAAACCTAAATCCGGATATGCTACTACGTTTGCCATTTTTGTTTAATTTCACTTATTTTTTGTTAGTAATATATAAAGTTTTGGATGAGTTGTGTACTGATCAGTTGTAGGGATTGAAATATTTTTACTTGAGTTGGGTTCAATAAATGCAAATTTTTATTGGATAGATCATTAGTGCTATGGGGCCGGTTAAGCTTTTTTAAAGTAAAAGTTATATCTGGGATATTGCTGCGGGAGAGAATAGTTATTTCGTGATTATTTTTGTGGGTGTTTGGACAAAATTGTGATTTGATCCTTTTGGATGTTGGTGATATACCAAATAATTTTTATGGATTTATTTTTAAATTTAGTTTTAATTTAAATGCTGTTGTATTTACTTGATAAATGTTGGTCATAGCGTTCTATATCTTAATAAAAGCATAAAAATTCATCTAGATGATGATAAGCAATATACAGAAAATTTCAATTTTACTAATGAACTTGTTATTATTATGTTTGGGAAATTTAGATTTTGTTGAGGAAAAATTTGTGTTTCTAATCAAAATTGATTGAAATTCTAGTAGTTTTCTGCTTGGGTATATGATGATATCAAAAAGCGACCGGAAGTAAAGCAATTAATCGTTCTTGCGATATATAAATTATATTATTTGGTATTTTTAGTTGCTGGAAAATTGTGTCATTTTCTGGATTTATATCGTCAAAAAAAGACGTATAACTCGTGTTTATCGTCCTTAGGCTGTTTTGATAGTATTTTAATATGATCTTTTTCAGTGTTAGTGATATACCATATGATGTTAGAGACTTTGCTTCGTAATTTGAGTTTTAAATTTATTGTGCTGACGTCAATTTTAAAATGTGTTGACATTAACTTTTTTACGTGGTTTATTTTTCTTTTACTTGACTTAAAATGGTTTATTTGATTAGTATGTTTTAGAGTAATGAAAATTTCCTAGGTTTTGTTGATTATTAACAAAGGTTATTAATAATGAAATTAGAAAATAAACAATAAAATTGTTTTTTTTTGGAAACCTTAGCTGTTTTTGTTCGCTGAAACCTTAGCTGAAACCTGGAACCTTGTTTATGTGAAATTTTATTGATGCCTTTGTTATGATTAACAATATAATCATATGCCTTTTTAGGTTATTACTGGCTCAAAACTTTTCAGAAATTTTTTGGACTGATACTATAATCTGAAACCTGAAACTACGGCAGATGAAATTGAGTTTTTTACATCTTAAAGCTGTCTAAAAGCTTTAGTCTACTTTGTTTATGCTTTATCTTGCAAAACATTTTGAGAAAAACGAATCTTTTGATATCTTAAACCTTGGTTTTTGAAAACTTAAACCTAAAACCCTTAAAATCTCTCAATCTCGATGCATGAAAATAAAAAGTTGGTTTTTGATAGCTGGTCTAGTGTAAATTAGAATTATGAACAGGTTTGTAACTTCAAAATCACAACTTTGTTTGCGGAAACCAAAGTTTTTGGGGCTGAAACTATGATTTCTTGAGCTGAAATTATGGTTTGATCCTTTGGTTTTACAATTTTGGGATTGAAAATCTAGGTTTGTATCTCTAATATATTTCTATTCCAGCAAAAAAAATTGCCAAAAAGATGAGAATTTTAGCCTAAAGCGACGTTTTTAGTTGTCTGAAACTATAAGTTTGAGTGCTCAAACTAACACCTTCTAGAAGTTTTTTGAGTTTAAAAACTGTTTAGTGCATTAAGCATTCCTATTATCTTCCTAGATTTCACAAAATTTTGACTTGGGAAGCAACATTTTTGGGTCTGAAACCAAAAACACCAATTCTGAAACGTACAGTTCAGCCTTAGGAACCAAATTTTAAAACTGGTTTGGTGGGTTTTAATACCGTTAGTTTTCTCTAAAAAGTCAAAACTTGGCGTTCGGAGCTCAATTTTGAGACTAAAAATTTGACTGGAAACTGTACTTATTTTAACTGAAACGTTTGACCCTATAACTGAAACTAGACTGAAACCTAAAACTTTGGCTGGTAAAAATCTTTTTTCTGGTGCTTAGGCTATCATATGAAACCTAGTTTGTCAATATAAGGTGGATGTGTCAGTGTTCTAGCTTTAGTTTTTGCTGTGAAACATAATATTTTTGTGCTGAAATTAAAACTTGGTGTTTGGTGTTATGTGGTTAACGTTTAAGATTGGTTTTACTGCGTTTTTTAAATTTTTTTTAGGAGTATATTCAAACTGTGTCATGAAAAACCAATGATATAGTAAAAAACACACAAACCCGTTCCTTCCTTCTTCGTTTTCGTTATTTCCTCCCTTAGTTTCAGTAACTGGTAGCTTTACTGATGATTGATTTAGGTTTAAGTTACGTTAAGGTGGGTAAAAATAAAATGAGTTTTAGGAAAACTGGGATAAGCCTCGCAAAAGGATGAATATAATATAAAGCACAGTTACGCAATGAAGAATTGAGATTGATTTTCAATATAGAACAGGTTTGATTGTGTATATGATGAGTTAAATTAATTTATGAAATATTTAAAGTACACTTAGATTGCATACAGGACCTCTTTGCCCTTTTTAAGATTGAATTGAAATATTCAATAAGTTTTTGAGAGTTTTCGGAATGTCTGATGAAAGAATAAAACTGTAAATAGTGAGGTTAACCTAAGTTAGTTGAGCTAATTTAGGTGAAACCGCTGTTAACTTGTCTGAATTATATGTTTTTACTAGCCGATTTGTTCAGAGAACGTTTCATTTTTTTAGTATTTAATATTTTCTATAATAATAGTGTCAAAATGTCATTGGATAAAGATAGCAGAGAGCTGTCAAAGACTGATGCGCGATAGAGAAGATATTGATAACCTTAACTCTATCTGGAACTATCTGGTCAATTAGATTGCGGCCCCTAAAGATAGATAACCTCTGTCTCATAGCTTTTTGAAGTTGGAAACTGACTAACAGAACCTCACTTTCCTAAAAATTTGCAATAACTACAATTAATTATTTTGTTTTCAGACCCAATATATATTTTCAAAAACGAGTAGTTCTCTGCTCAAGTCGCACCAGTTTTACTAAGAGAAACGTGGGGTCGGTTGTTACATCCCTTTGTTTCAATTAGTAACTAAAATTATATGTCTCAGTTACATTATATCTTAGATCATAGTCGATCTGGTCCTAGATTTAAAATGATTTTTATATAAACAGATAAATTGAAAAGATTGATTAAATAGATAAAGGTTAAGTGTTATGCACAATTTTTCATCTTTTGTTAACTTTGACCAATAGGAGAGGATTTTATTTCAACAATTTATTACATTTCATTTCTTACATTATTCGTTGAAAGGTAGCGGAGTGAAGGTGCCGAGAAATTGATGTTCACTCCTTGCTGGGAAGGGTACACCGTCTAGTCCTCACTGTCAGTTGGGGGTATTGTCCGATGACAGGGCGGTGGCACTTCCTTTTTCCTCTCAGTGCGTTAAAATTGAATTAAGACATTTATTTACCTAAATTTGTTTAAGTCCTGAGTGACTCTGTTTCATATGAAAAGATAAAAAAATATAGAAAATTAGGAGTATTTTAGCTGGCCGTTTCAGCGCAAGAAATTAGAGTCACTGAAAAATGCAGCCAGGCTCATCCGAAACAATTTTAGTTTGGTTTTCCCTGCACCTGCTATTAGACTTCAGTCCTCTCCTTATCTCTTATCCTCCGTTTGATCAGAACACTGACATTTGCATGTTTTTAATTTTTTGTATTAAAAAATCAAAATTTAGTTTAATTGGTGGAACTCGCAATATTTCCACCTGCTTTAGTTAACTAAAAACTCAGAGCAGCGGGGGATGTACCTATTTTCAAAGTCGAAACAAAAGAGACACTCCGCCTGATAAATACTCAGTTCCCTCGACAATCTGTTAAACTTTCCTAAAAGTCTTTACCTTTTTCCATAGTTAATAAAACTGAAAGAATAAAAAAATCCGTTCAGAATTCGAAAAGTTAGATATTTGGATTTGACTTTTATAGTTTTAAGTTAAGTTGTTCAGTTGAAATCTGAATCAAATTTTAAGTTGAAAAGGCATTCATATCTTGAGGTGTGAACAAATTTAGAATAGAAAAGAGTCCGCTCGGATCTTATGGAAACAATTAAAACAATAGCCTTTTGTATTTGTGTAGCATTTCCAATACTACATTGTATTGGATTTTTCCGATTTCTCTTCCCCTTTGAGCCCTGTAAATTTATATCTCTGACTGTATCATCAATATCTTCTCTCCTGCTATCATGTTAAGGAGAGACAACCTAGAGCGGATAACACTTGGTTCGGTTACTGAATGGTTTCTCGCACCTTGGTTACAACTCACTAATGCCTTCTTAGAGATCAAGGTCATCCTCTTAAACATTTCAAACACTCAATATTGAAAACAATTAGACATAGATTTCAAGGTTAATTATAAAAAAAAGAGACTTTTTAAGTTTATTTTCTTTAAAATATGATGGTAAAAATAAATTGTTTCAAATTAAAAAGGTGGTATAAAAATAAAAGCCAAAGAGGAACGTAATTAATTGGATTGTTTACAACTCACATACAATAAAACCAAGAGCAAAAATAAAAGCCAAAAAGGAACGTAATTAATTGGATTATTTACAACTCACATACAATAAAACCACTGTCGAACCACAGAAAATTTTCTTTATAATGTTTTGGAATAGCTCGTAAAATCAATATGATCAACCTAAAAGTTTAACCAAATTTTTGAAAACGTTTTGCAAATCTGGCCCCCTATCTTCGAGAAAGTATTAGATCCGCGCCCGATAAGGTCGTTAAGTTATATGCGCTGATTTTACACAAAGTAGAGTGGCCGGTTGCTGCGCGTGCAACAAACGTACAGTTTTCTAGTCAAAACAAAAAAGAAAATAGGCTCAGAGTTTTTCAAAAAATCGAGAAAAAGTTTTAAGGATTTTTTGTAGTTCAAGCATGTTGATTTTCTGAGCTCTCGTTTTTGAGTATTCGGGTTATCGGATTTTTTTAAGGGAGAACGTCCGCTTCCCCTTAAAATCAGTTAATGAAAGACAAAATATAAATATAATTATTGTTTCGACTTTCGATACGAAAGTAACGGAATATTTGTGCTCGGGGTGGTTTTTTTTTTCTTCAGAGAAATTTCGACTTTTCAACTAGCCATTTTTGACGGAATTTTTTTACATCATTCGAAAGGTATTGTTGTCCTGAGCTCAAATTTGAAAAGATAATTTACCTGTGATAATTTTTTGTAAACTTACGGGGGATTAAAGATTGCCATTTTGGCCAATTTGGGACAATTAACGCGCGATATATTTCGCGCTATTAACGCGTAAGCGGAGAGTTAATCCGTATTAGAAATTAGAATAAGCTTAATTAACATAATTAGTTTGTTACAAGGAGCGAAATTTATCCTTTTGTACTTTGTATGGCGTGTGGGGTGATGATTTTCATAAAAAATTTTAAATTTTAGAAACGTTTTTTTTTTGTTTTTTTTATTGAATTTTTAAATGTTATTACTGCTCCATACAACTTAAAAGGCAGTCGGAACATTCAGGACTTTGCCCTGATACGAGGAGTCTTGTTTTCTTTACTGCTGAAACACTTTTCCAAACTTTACAGCAGCAGCAATTAATTCAAATCAAGCCTCAAAACAAAATTTCATTTTGTGGTACAGATCAATAATTACTCATGCGATGAGTAAGGGTATTGCAGTCGAGTACGAATCTTTCTTTCCCTATTGTTCCGACTTTCGATACGAAAGTAACGGAATACTTGTGCTCGGGGTGGGTTTTTTTTTCTTCAGACAAATTCGACTTTTTAACTAGACAATTTTGACGGAATTTTTTAAAATCATTCAAAAGGTATTGTTGTCTTGAGCTCAAACTTGAAAAGATATTTCACCTGTGATCATTTTTTGTAAAGTTACGGTGGTTTAAAGATTGCCATTTTGGCCAATTTGGGACAATTAACGCGCGATATATTTCGCGCTATTAATGCGTAAGCGGAGAGTTAATCCGTCTTAGAAATCGTTCCAAATTGGTTAAAAGAAGCTTGTTTGCCATAACTTGTTTGTTACAAGGAGCGAAATCTATCCTTTTATACTTTATATGGCGTGTGGGGGGATGATTTTCATAAAAAATTTTAAATTTTAGAAAAAATTTTTTTCATTTTGTTTTTTTTTATTGAATTTTTAATGTTATTACTGCTCCATAAACCTTAAAGGGCAGTCGGAACATTCAGGGCTTCGCCCTGATACGAGCAATCTTGTATAATTTTGATTTTGTTAACAGGATTTTTCTCCAAGACTCATTTATCAGATTTTTTTTTGTTAGAATTACTGCTACAAACATGTTTTGAGCATATTAGCATTTAAATAATCGTTGTTTCTCAGATTTGTTTTTCCGAGTTGAAGTTAGTTTACGTCCAACTTAGGCCGTAAAAACTAAGTTTCACTCGAGTAAAGTGTAAAATTAATGTTTAGAGTTTGTTTAGTGTCACTTTGGGAATCATAAACGTTCCTTGTGTAAAAACGAATGGAAGGCCAATTAGAAATATGGTTTTTTTTCTACTGAAACATTTCAAGTTCCAAATTTCAAAGTTCCAAGTCTTAAGGCAGCAGCAATTGATTCAAATTGAGCATCAAAACAAAATTTTTTGTGTGGTACACATCAATAGTTACCGATGCGATGAGCAAAGGTATTGCAATCGAGTAAAAATATTTCTTAAAAGGACTCTTCTCCAGAACTCATTCATCTAATTTTTGGCAAAAATACCGATACAAACATATTTTGAGCGTATTAACATTTAAAAAACCATTGTATTTTCGATTTGTTTTTCTAAGTAACAATCTTAATTATACCGATTTGTTTTTATTATTTAATTCCATTTTTGGCTTTTCTTTGTCTGGATTGAATAGTGTTCGGCCAATATTTTATTTGTGTATTGATACCATATTGTTTGACGAGAAAAAAAGTTTATTAGTCCAAGAGTTTTTGAGAACGAAGTGTTTTCGAACTTTATTGGCTAAAAACTTTTCTTCTCAGTTGTTTTCGGCTTCAATACCGCTTGGTAAAATAACTTCTGATGCTAACTTTACCTTTGCTTAAGTGAAAACTAGTTGTATTCATTTTGATAGAGCTACTTTTTTGAAATTTTTGCGACATTTTGTATTGTATCGCAAATGGCGCGAAGCTCGGATTTGCCTCTGTGTACAATATGACATCTGAAAATAGGCTCCAAATACTAAAATTATCAAAAACTTTTTTTGGACTTTGGAATAATTTTTTTTAAATTCTTTTTTTGAAATCCAATTTAGGGCTAAAAGGGCTTTGAACTGATATCATAGTAATTTATTATAACAATTTAAAGTGTCTAATTTTGCTTTACAAAATCAGCCCAGAAATTTTCTTCCCGACTAGAGTGCCAGAAAAAAAGACGTATCAGAAATAATTCGCAAAACAAAATTATCTAGCACCAGGTGTTATTATCAAATAGGCAGTCGGCGTGCAAACTGAACTATGGTAAGGAGTTACTCCAGCTCCACGTTTTTGAAAATTCGCAGTAACGCATTTTACAAGCTAATTTCACGTCTTTTACCCAAGCATTCTCATCAAAAAATGGAATTAGTTGTCCCGTTGTTAAACAAGTTTGCAAACTAAGTTATATTTTTATTCCGACCACTGAAATTGAGGAGGAATGTCCTATTCGGGTGTCCATTTTTTCTTTTTGTTTGTTTTCCAAACTAAATCAGTTACCACTTAAAAATATCGGAATGGCTCGAGTGATATATCATGGTAACGCCTCTTCATTCGGTATTCAAACAACATTAAAAATTTTCCAAAAAATGTTCCATTATAAAAAAACATATTTAAAATTTTCAATTTTTAGTCTACATACGAGCGAATAAAGCTGGCGAGCAGATTTAAAATAGCTTGTTTATGCTTAAATTAATCCATAAAAGCTTAATTTTACTCGAGTAAACTGTATGCTTAATTTTAGAATTGCTTGGTTTCATTTTGGGAATCAAAAACTTCAAAACTTCAAAGAACTTCTGCAAAAAAAGCTAAAAAAATAAAAATTAAAAAAAAAATTTTGGTAAAGATTTTTGTGAATTCTTTCTAGCCAATGTGCTACAAAATTTTTCTAGCCCTTCTGCTACAAAAATTAGTGTCCAGTTTGTCTTTTTAGTCATGACTGTCGAAAAAGCCTAAATTCTGATTTTTCAATCAGATCCTTTTATCGTACCACGCAGAAAAAAAAACATTAATTTGAAAAAAGTTTTATTTTTAAATTATGTGAAGACTATGGTCAAAGCATTCTGTGGATATTACACGGTAACCGACTATTCCGGTTTCTAATCATTTTTTGACGGAGATAGAAATCAGCGCGTTTGTTGACTATTTTATTTTAAGCTTTTTGTAGCCTTCCTAATGTTTCTGTTTATCTTCCTGTGAAAGCTAACAAATCTTTAAATATGGTAATGATTATGCAGCTTCATTGATAAGCCCTGGTCTTTTCTCCTAACCGCCCCAAATTTTCAAAATGAAAATAAAATTAAATATTTTTTGCTAATATATAACTCAAGCGTTCAGTTTAATTACAAAAGCGGCAATGCTAAAATTGATTGGAGCCAAATAAAAAAATACCCCGTCGACGCGCTGAAATTGGACTTGAGTATGTTGACAATTTCTTCATGTTTTAGAACACAGTGTCGACGTGTTGCACGAATCAGTGTCACAAAAATGCAACGAAACATTCTTCTTCTCATACCAAAAACACAACAATTTTCATTATCCGGATGGGTGTTGCGTCGGTCAATACAGTTTTTATTATATTTACGGGTTACTTGAACTTCTGATAACTCCAGATGAATATTTCCAGAAAATGACGGATTATAACGAGACAAACAAGAAATTGAACTACATTCAATCATTTTTCCATGAACCTTGCCAAGTTAACGTCATCACTAAAATTGGGTTTGGAGAAGGTGATCTTGTCAGGGCAAAGTATCCTCATTACTCATTCGCAGCGAGACCCGAATTCGACTACCAACTTGGAAGCATAGAGCCAATTTTGACAATACCTTATGAAAATACAGGGGACTTTTTGACCTTTGGTTGGTTCAAACTACACGTTATGTGCCGAGAACAACCCTGGATTTGCTGGCAGGACGAATATGCTGTTTGTAATAATGACTGAGTTTCCGGAGGGGTCCGCCAGGTTTTTTTTTACGGGAGGGGGCGGTGTTTTGGTAAACTTTGTCGACCTTTTTTTAGGCGAAACATTTCAATTTTTTGTTGTCTGTCGGAGACGATTGTCAAAAACAGTACCAAAGACAGACTATTTTTCGACTTTGATGGGTGCTTTAAAAAAATTGAGGGATTTCTGTAATAGACCTCTGATAAAACCATTTAAGAAAGTTTCAATTGCGTTTTTTAAGCATCGCTTTGGAATGCAATCAATTACTTGAACTTGCCTTTTACGCGAAACATGCTAGTTATGAAAAGTTATGAACAAATTATACACAGATTAACATTTTAATTATAACTCTTAACTTTGTTTCGTTTTTGTTGCCGAGTTTGAACTCAACCTGCAATCAAACAGAGTTTTTCTTTCTTGTCAGACGGAGAAGGCGGAAACTCAAGGAGATAGCTATAGTTGTTGAATGTCCTCAAATTCAATTAATTTACGGTTTAATCAGTTTTGAAAAACAAGTAACGTATTTTTTATACGCACAATCATATTATTAATAATGTAAAAAGTTTCTTATAAATAATTGATAAACGTTTTTCACTAGAATCAAAATTGAGGATCTCTTCAACTATTGAAAGGGGGGGGGGGGGGAGAAGCGTTACTAGGTGCAAAAATTACATATGCTTAACCATTGAATTATTTTTTATAGGGTTGGCAATTCGTTACTAGTTACCCTAGAGGGGGAATAGTTTAAGAGATCCACAACTGATTCTAGGGGAGCGGTGGTGAAGTGGTTACGTCTCCGCCTCTAAATCGGAAGATTGTTGTTCGAGGCCCACCATGATCCTTGCTCGCTGCTTGAGAGTGAAGCAGCATTACCCAGCCCAGAAAAATAACCGAAAAAAATAACCAAAAAAATTAATAGTTCTTAATCTGGGGGCACAGAGCAGTTCGCCGTGATGAGCTGTACAGCTCTTGTGTTGGTCCTTTCCCCCGTGGATAAATGGTCTTAATATAACCTAATGATTCATTAATATAACCTAATAAAGTTATTCATTTTCGACCAAAAGTTTTTGGGAAACTTGATTGCAATTTTCTGGTTCCTAAATACAGTTGTTTCTTTTGATTTCACAGTTACAAAGAGGGGGCCCTTTGGGTTGGTAGGGGGTCGTACCCCTGAGAAGGTGAATGTCCAACCCTCCCCCCCCACCGGGGGGGGGGGGGGGTTTGGACATTCCCCCTTCTCAGAAGTACGACCCCCTACCAACCCAAAGGGTCCCTTTGTACTATTTTGATATATCCATTTTTGGCTGACTGACCTTAAAATTTTTCTAAAGGCGCCTTCCAAAAAGTGCCTAAAAACGCCTTTTTTGACCTTTTTTCAAAAATTTGCCTGCGACGCAGAAAATTTGGTCAAATTAGGGTCTTTTGAAAATACGCCCCCGAACCTTCTCAAGATTTTTTTTTTGAAAATTCGCCCCCGCCCCTCCTCAAGAAGTTCCTAGATCCGCGCTTGATTGAAGATTCCAAAAAGTTCACGAACTTCATTGCTTGTTGTTTTTTCAGGCCAAATTGATGAACAATTAAAGTAATTGTTTTCAACATTTTCTTTTTACGTCAATGGAAATCTTGAGCCCCTGAGCTCCAAGGCAACAAGATCTTGCACCTGAGCTGATTTTTGTTCAACTCTGGAGGGTATACAAATGGTCACCTCGGACAGTTTCCTGGACTATTTATGCATGCTTTTAATAAAAAGTTATGCTTAAATTTTTTTCCCTAAAATTTGTTAAATTTGGCAAACTATAGCGCTTATATAGATTTGGTTTCAATTGATTTGAAATAAGCCATCAATATGAGCACATCTTTCTTACCCATACTACTCAATTTACACATAATCGTAGATAACTTTTATTTTATCCAAATTTTCCCTTGGAACAAACAAACAAGTTTGGCCTTTGTGAGACATTGATTTTTGGGAAAGGTAAAAAACAATGTTCAACGTTTCAAAATTTCTAAATTATTCATTTTTTTCTTTGAGACAAAAAATTATATTATTGCCTAAAATTTAAGATGGTTTATCAACGTTTCACGGTTTGCTGTAACCATTGTTTAATCATTGTTTGTTATTGTTTCATTTTATTGAAGCAAATATTTTTTCAACAAAAAAACACTAACATGGATAAGGCAGTTTTTTAATCGTTCAGAGGAGAACGAAGTTTTTTCATTTTTGTGATTTTTAAAAATTTTAAATTGTTTGAATAAAACATTTTTTACCTAAATAAGGCAGGAAGTAGCAGACCATTTGACGTATAAAAGGAAATTTGTTTTCTGATCAGTTTCAGGAAGCTTCTTTTTTTATCAATCAGTAGCAATCAAATGGAACAGATAATTTTAGAAAAAAGGAACAGAACAAGTAGCTCTGTTTTTGCTTAAAATAACACAATAATTATAATTCTTTCTGAAAATTTTATCCTTGTTTACTATCTGTAACAGATACTTTTCCACAAAAAAAACAATGAATTAAGAAGTCATTTTATGATAGTTTGCAATATATTTAGTTCAAACGGG
>NW_026971557.1:0-13736 GCF_963678635.1 Symsagittifera roscoffensis | reverse complement strand
GGCTACTTATTTAAGATATTCAATAAAATACAACCAACGAAAAAGTTTGGATAATTTCGTTGAAAAAGTTTGGATGAATTCTTCAAACACTCAAAAACGAACATCATTAAAGGCTCAAGCGTAAAAAATTTGCCATTAACCGATTCAAAATAAAACTAATAACCTGCACCGAACTGTTATGATCAATAACCAGTCGAACCGAGTTTTTCAAACTAGAGTATATTCATTTTGAAAGAATAAAATTCTTTTTTATGGAAACCGGAAAAGTAGAAACTGCTAACTGCACGCTGAATTATTTAAGATTTAAGTTATGACTTTTCAAGCATTCCAAAATCAAGTTTTTATGATTTCAAAAAGCTGGAAGTGGCAAATAAAACAATTTTTTTGTAATAGGCTTTCGATAATGATCAGTCAAAATGAAAAAAAAAAGCTTGAGAAACGTCTTTTTAAGGCAAATAAGCTAACAAATGTTTTGCTTATTTTTCGATAGACTGTCACTAAGATGAAAATATTGGGCAATACGAAGTGCCGGATTTTTATGGTTAATAGCCAAATAACTCAATTTTGTTTAACAAAGTTTTATTAAAAAAAAAACAACAAAAACAACGTCGCCAAGTGTTAATAGACATAATTAGAGTTCTCACATAGATTTATTTCAGGTTTTTAACAAAAATAAGGCATGTACATTAAGGGTGCCAATAATGGTTTACTTTGATACTACCTTATTCTGTTTATGATTAGACAACCCTGGAAATTTCTTCGAAGTCAAAATAGTTTTTTTTTCAAATTAAAATGCGTTGGCTGCAATTTTTTTTTCGGCCTAATTAGATCAATTTTCAAAGAAGAAACAATTGCGAACAAAATTTTTGCAGGTGGGGAAAGTGAAAAAATAATCATTTTGTGTTGCAAAAATTCAGCAATCAAGATTGATTATGTTAAGTACATTTTCAGTTTTTTATAAGAACATAAAAATTAACAAAAAAGGCAGAGTGAAGGATGCTTTTACAAAAACGCACCATTGAGTCACACATTGTCTATAAATTAGTGTTGGAACAATTAATTTTTATACCGGCTGCAAGGCTACTTATTTAAAATATTCAATAAAATACAACCAAAGAAAAAGTTTGGATGATTTTGTTGAAAAAGTTTGGATGAATTCTTCAAACACTCAAAAACGAACATCATCAAAGGTTCAAGCATAAAAAACTTATCATTACACATTCAAAATAAAACTAATAACCAGCACCGAACTGTTATGGACAATAACCAGTCGAATCGAGTTTTTCAAACTAGAGTATATTCATTTTGAAAGAATAAAATTCTTTTTTATGGAAACCGGAAAAGTAGAAACTGCTAACTGCACGCTGAATTATTTAAGATTTAAGTTATGACTTTTCAAGCATTCCAAAATCAAGTTTTTATGATTTCAAAAAGCTGGAAGTGGCAAATAAAACAATTTTGTTGTAATAGGCTTTCGATAATGATCAGTCAAAATGAAAAAAAAAAGCTTGAGAAACGTCTTTTTAAGGCAAATAAACTAACAAATGTTTTGCTTATTTTTCGATAGACTGCAACTAAGATAAAAATATTGGGCAATACGAAGTGCCTGACTTTTAAGGTTATAAAGCCAAATAACTCTTTTTTGTTTAACAATGTTTTATCAAAAAAACAAAAAACGTCGCCAAGACTTTGTTGAAATTTCGACTTTTGTTGAAGCATTCAAAAAATAGAAACGAATATGCTTGTTGATGAAATGTCGACGAAGTTAATCTTTTAAAATTATTTGGTGGCAGTCGAAATCACAAGTCACTAAGTCTAAAGTAGCCTGATTAAAAATATAAAAACTAATCACAATCAAATAAAAGGTTAATTTATATGTTTTGTTTTGTATTCGTTGCAATTGGTGCATAGACATTTGTGTCCCAGACTTTTGTGTCCTTGACAAAACAGTCCGAAATGATGAAATTGTACCAGACATTTATGTCACAGACAAAAATGTCCGAAATTTTTGTTTTGAGAAATGAATTTCTTTGATTTGAACTTGTGATCGTTAATGCTTTGTTCTTTTGAGGTTGTTTGATCGTTCTTTAAGTAGACATTATGCGTAACAATTAACCATAGAGCAGTCAAAGTGAGACAAAACTTTCAAGAAAATTTTGAAATTTAAAAGCGCATTTGGCCGAGTGATGAAGTCATAAGTCTCAAGTTCAAAAGGTTTGAAGTTCAAATCTCGGGCTCGAAATTTTTTTTTCGTAATTTAGTCAATACTTGAAATGAAAAAACCCAAAAATAGGTAAACTAGGGCAAAGTTGAAATGGATTGACTTGATTGAGCCAAAAGGGAAGAGGATGGGAAAAGCTTGATTACATTGATCATTTTGCCGTTTTCAAATCGGGTCTAGCTCAATTTTGAAAACTTTTGGGAAAAAGTTCAACTTCGAAAAATTTATATCAACTTTGAAGAGTGGTGAAAACCATTATTCGCTTGGTATCATTAGGTCCAGAGTCAAAATGAGCTTGCCGCTGTGTGTCACTTTCAGCAACTCTGGCAGTTCAAAATCAGTTAGGGATTGGGGTTCCTGCATTCTGGGCCGTTTTTCCTGTTTTACTCTGTTAATTGTCCTCTGGTTGGCAGAATAACTCGCGATTACTGCTGCAGTCTCTCTGTTGATGTCTCTTTGGACGGAAAGAATTGTTTGACGGGGTGGCTCATCTGACACAACTGCTCTTGTTTTGAGAGCTGTCCTGAATTTTCGTTTTTCAATATCGGCTGGATCGGGAAAATGACTGTGTTCATTTACGATAGTGACGTTATCTTGGAAAGTGCGCACACGGCCATTGCATTTAGATAAAACACATTGCCCCGAAATTTAGGTGTCTGTTAGAATCCGATGTTTGAAGTATGCGTATGCATCATAAACTAGCATTTCGTTGTTTTTTTTTCGTCAAAAGAATTTCCATTGTCAACACGAACTCGAGAGCAATAACAATGAAATTATGATCTCTCGTGTCTACGTTTGGCAACATTACCAATCAAGCAATAATTGTGTAGGTATGTGTAAATTATTTTTGTCCTGTGTTAATTTCGTCTCTAATATGCTGCGCGAAGTAATTTCAAGTCTAATTGCTCAGTTGCGTGGCCTTATCGATTTAATCCTTCCTTTTGAGAGCTTATCAAGTTAATCCGGTCATTAATTTTGTCTGGGAACCAAATGTCTTGGACACTTTTTGCGTTTTGGACTGTTTTTGCCGGGACATAAATGTCTAGGACACAAATTTCCTGACACGGTTGCGATTCAACCCTCAGATCAAATTGGAATCCACGCTTGTTTATTTCGGCAAATTTAATACTGTTTTTTGATGATTAATAAAACAATAATAAACAGTGTCTACCTTAGTTTTTTATTGTCTCTTTTCAATTTATTTAAATGACAATCCAAAATAGGGTATGGGAATAAGATGGCCTGGATCTTTTAATTATCCAAAAAAAATTGTGCTCAAGGTGTATACTGACTCCAAACCAATTTCAAACTTGGAGCTAACCATTTCTGAAGAGTTTTTTTTGTATCTTCTACAAGGTTTCTACGAGTTACTTATGAAAAAAAACTAGTCTACGGGTTATATACTACTTATCTCTTCTCATGTTTTTTTTCACCACAATAAAATTCAAAAAAAGCCCCGATATGCCAGTAAACAGACTAGATATCATCTTAATGGTGCTCTCCCGGTTGATACATTTTTGGAAAGGTTTTGTAAACTTGTTGGTTTTAAAAGCGTTTCTTCTTTCAATATTTGTTTGTGTGATTACCTCAGTTGCAACTAATTTTTTTGGGCTACTAATTGAAAACTTATTTTGAAAATTGGCAACAATTGAATTGATTTGTTCAATCTAAAAATTGACTTAAAATTCATTGAAATATTACACCGCGCTGTAGCACTTTTACTGCATTTGTAGGCAACCGGGCTGAAAACTCAATTATTAGTGTCTTTACATAACATTTTTTATGACTGTTACATTTTTCTGATTTAACAGCAGAGTATTTTCAGACTGGTTGTACTAGAAAAAGTTAGTCGGTTAGATAAATAAATATCCATTAGATTAATTTTTGAGATCAATGACTGCTGAAACTTTTGCTGCTTAAAAGTTTTTGAGATCAATAAAAGATTTAGGGCAATATCTAGGTCCTAAATACGAGTACATCTCATGCTTCGCGTCTCCTGTCACGACGTAATTCTTCAGTCGCGAGTTCAACATGTGCGTCGTGTAGGAACATCGGAACAAATGTTGCCAGAAAGACTCGTTCCGCTCTTGTTTCGAGAAAAATACTTCATCGGTTAAATTGTAAGCTGGAAGAAAAGTAAATGACGGTAAAATTGTAAGCTCGGACGCTGAAAAAAAAACAAGTTATTCGCATAAATTTATTAGGAGGATATTTCTTTGATCTTGATAGAGATTTAATACTCAAACCTAAACAACAAAGTCACCCTAAATAGTAATGTTCCGTTGATTAAGCATATACTAATTCTGTTACCACTTACAAAAACTTTTCCCCTTGTAATACAAGGAAAACAGTTTGAGAGTTTTTTTTGGGAAAAAAATTGTTTCAAAACTCTTAAATCTGCAGAACTAAACCAATCAAAATTGAAGCGCTTCATACATAAAGGAGAATTGCTTTTAGTCATAGAAAAGATCTATGTGGGGGAATTTTTGCATGGGGTAGGGTCAAGGGAAGGGAGGTTGACATCTTTCATTTCCAACGCGCGGGGGGGGGGGGGGGGGGTGTGAGGATTAATAAAAATTTCAGAAACGAGCTTACTGTTTGTGTTGTAAACTTGATCCCGACTCAAGAAATTTTTGGCCACTCGAAAGGGTATAGTAATTCCCGCAGCCATATACGTGTCTCTGTTTTGATCGTAAGTTCGGTTAATTTCTGCCATGACGTCATAAACGAACTTGCTTCCCCGGTTGAACTGAAATTGTCCTGTTTGAAGCCCCCGGTCTGCATATTGAGTCGCTTCTGGTAACGTGCAATTATCGGAATTCTGAAAAGAACAAAAATTTTAAAAAAAATTTTTTTCAGCAATTCGAACGACTGATCTCTTACTCCTAACAAAGGTAAAGGTCGCAAGTAGAAGAGGGGTACAACGTGGCCTCAAGAAATGGGTGACCACATGCTTTGTCACAATTCTGTTTCCGATTTGTAGCTTAATTACTAATTGCATTTCTGATGAATCAAAAATTATTGATTTAAAAAAAAACAGCGCATCAAGTTAGCATTCTCTCCCCCGCCCCAATAAGACCAAGATTTAATCCTCTGCCCCAAAGCTCAATATAAACTAAACTTGCTAAGCGCTGCATATAAAATGCTCGATTCTTATTGGCTCAAAAATCTCAACTTAGAACCAAGGTAATGGTGTTCTGATAAAAATTAAAATGACATACATGTTAAATTTTTCTATGGCCGATTTTAAATGTAATACCCGAAATATGAAGCAAATCTTTTCAAGTGAATGAATTGAAACAAATTTGATATTAAACAGAGTGAGCCCTCTTTATCTCCCATACCCAACAAACGATTTAGTGATCTGCGCCAAAATACTATAATTCGATCTTTTAAACGATCTTTTAAAAGTTTGTTGAATGAATTGAAACAAATTTGATATTAAGCAAAGTGAGCCCTCTTTATCTCCCATACCCAACAAACGATTTAGTGATCTGCACCAAAATACTATAATTCGGTCTTTTAAAAGATCTTTTAACAGTTTGTTGAATGAGTTGAAACAAATTTGTTTTTAAACAAAGTGAGCCCTCTTTATCTCCCATACCCAACAAACGATTTAGTGATCTGCGCCAAAATACTATAATTCGATCTTTTAAACGATCTTTTAAAAGTTTGTTGAATGAATTGAAACAAATTTGGTATTAAACAAAGTGAGCCCTCTTTATCTCCCATACCCAACAAACGATTTAGTGATCTGCACCAAAATACTTTAATTCGATCTTTTGAAAGATCTTTTAAAAGTTTGTTGAATGAATTGAAACAAATTTGATATTAAGCAAAATGAGCCCTCTTTATCTCCCATACCCAACAAACGATTTAGTGATCTGCGCCAAAATACTATAATTCGGTCTTTTAAAAGATCTTTTAACAGTTTGTTGAATGAATTGAAACAAATTTGATATTAAACAAAGTGAGCCCTCTTTATCTCCCATACCCAACAAACGATTTAGTGATCTGCGCCAAAATACTATAATTCGATCTTTTAAACGATCTTTTAAAAGTTTGTTGAATGAATTGAAACAAATTTGGTATTAAACAAAGTGAGCCCTCTTTATCTCCCATACCCAACAAACGATTTAGTGATCTGCACCAAAATACTATAATTCGATCTTTTGAACCAAGGTAATGGTGTTCTGATAAAAATTAAAATGACATACATGTTAAATTTTTCTATGGCCGATTTTAAATGTAAATCCCGAAATATGAAGCAAATCTTTTCAAGTGAATGAATTGAAACAAATTTGATATTAAGCAGAGTGAGCCCTCTTTATCTCCCATACCCAACAAACGATTTTGTGATCTGCGCCAAAATACTATAATTCGATCTTTTAAAAGATATTTTAACAGTTTGTTGAATGAGTTGAAACAAATTTGATTTTAAACAAAGTGAGCCCTCTTTATCTCCCATACCCAACAAACGATTTAGTGATCTGCGCCAAAATACTATAATTCGATCTTTTAAACGATCTTTTAAAAGTTTGTTGAATGAATTGAAACAAATTTGGTATTAAACAAAGTGAGCCCTCTTTATCTCCCATACCCAACAAACGATTTAGTGATCTGCACCAAAATACTATAATTCGATCTTTTGAAAGATCTTTTAAAAGTTTGTTGAATGAATTGAAACAAATTTGATATTAAGCAAAGTGAGCCCTCTTTATCTCCCATACCCAACAAACGATTTAGTGATCTGCGCCAAAATACTATAATTCGGTCTTTTAAAAGATCTTTTAACAGTTTGTTGAATGAATTGAAACAAATTTGATATTAAGCAAAGTGAGCCCTCTTTATCTCCCATACCCAACAAACGATTTAGTGATCTGCGCCAAAATACTATATTTCGGTCTTTTAAAAGATCTTTTAACAGTTTGTTGAATGAATTGAAACAAATTTGATATTAAACAAAGTGAGCCCTCTTTATTTCCCATACCCAACAAACGATTTAGTGATCTGCACCAAAATACTTTAATTCGATCTTTTAAAAGATCTTTTAAAAGTTTGTTGAATGAATTGAAACAAATTTGGTATTAAACAAAGTGAGCCCTCTTTATCTCCCATACCCAACAAACGGTTTAGTGATCTGCGCCAAAATACTATAATTCGATCTTTTAAACGATCTTTTAAAAGTTTGTTGAATGAATTGAAACAAATTTGGTATTAAACAAAGTGAGCCCTCTTTATTTCCCATACCCAACAAACGATTTAGTGATCTGCACCAAAATACTTTAATTCGATCTTTTAAAAGATCTTTTAAAAGTTTGTTGAATGAATTGAAACAAATTTGGTATTAAACAAAGTGAGCCCTCTTTATCTCCCATACCCAACAAACGGTTTAGTGATCTGCGCCAAAATACTATAATTCGATCTTTTGAAAGATCTTTTAAAAGTTTGTTGAATGAATTGAAACAAATTTGATATTAAGCAAAGTGAGCCCTCTTTATCCGTAACTTCTGCAAGCTCTTAAGAATCACGACGTCCAAGTCCGCGTAAAAACCTGAGAGGGGGAGAGGGTCCTTTGTTTACTGAAAACGCCTGAATTGAGCTCTAATGTTTTCAAACAAAACAAGATAGCATAAAATTAGCACACTCGTTTCTTTTTGTGAATAAATTAACTATAAAAAGCGATGAAAAAAAATTATCTTTTTGTATTGCTACTTATGAAATTGCAGTTATATATTTTTTTGAAATTGAATGGTCTGAAACGCTGACTGAAGTTCTTAGCAAAACTAACAAAAATTTTTTTAGAAACTCAGTTACGTTTGCCCTAAAACCTCTTCCAAACAAATTATGAAAAAAATTTTTTTGGAAAATGATTTAACAATTTTTATTAGTGAAACTGCATGATTAGCATTTTTTGCCGTGTTCAAGCATTTTTTTTCAATTGAATGAATTGGATCCTTGCTTGGATTTCTACGATTGGCAACTTTTTGCAGGGACGGCATCCGAGGGCCGTCTTTTAAATCAAAATAGCCCAAGAAAAATGAGTGCGTATTTGGTAAATTGCTCTTTTTATTTGATTTCTTCTAATCATAAATTGGTGGCCAGTCAATAAGCAGAATGCTCTAAGAGCAGAATGGGTCCAAGAGCAGAAAAACAGAATAATATCAAATTTTATAAGCTACTCAGTAAACTAATTATCAGAAATGTCAACAGTACCAAAACAACCAACAGTTTATGCAAAATTTGAGTAATAGAATCAAGATTTTTTTTTTAAAAAGTCAAAAATTTTTTACTGAAATTATTCAATTCTTTTATTGTTTTCTTGGTATTTTTTAGCGATTCTATAAATTGTTTTATCAATTAGCCCGTATAAACGAGTATAAGTCATTATTTTTCTGTTTCTCTGCTCTTGGGCCCATTCTGCACTTGAATTATTCTGCTTTTGGTCCACCTCCCATAAATCATTGAATTCCTACGGCCCGAAAGTTAAGAGTATAGCGCAGCCTGTCAAAAAAGCTAAATTTTGTTTTGATGTGTTACCGATTGTTGAAGGCCTATTTTTATTCGTTATACTAACCTGAATTATTATGCCCATGAACACAAAATCTTGACTATCCGTCTTTAATTATTCGAAACCAAATCAATGTAAACTTCAATCGACAAAACCAAAAAAAACGCTACCGCAGAGACACCTCAAACAAAAAGCATCTGTGAATTTTAAACGATATTTTCATCAGGCATGAAAACTGAATCTGTTTATTTTGAGACTGTGTTGATTCCGCGAAAAGGTTATTTTTTTGACATTTTGCTTCTACGCAACACTCAGTCAAATGGCTAAACTAAAAAGGAGCTCCAAATGCAAAGCTTCGGTTCTGATAATTTCACTTACTATTCTTATCTTCCCACTTTTTTCCGGTTTCTACGTCAAAACAAAATTGCTGGCAGAACTTACAGCATTTAAACCCAGATTCCGCAGTAATTTTGAAAATATAATTTACTTATTTTTGCTTGCATCAAAGCTTGAACGCGCATTCCAGATACATGTAAGTACCAAAAACGAGCTCTGTGAGAGCACTTTTTAGCCTCATATTGGACTGTGAGCCATGCTGTTTTAGAGTAGGCTAAAGAAAAACGCCCAAAAATATATATAGATTTTAAAAATAAACGCTAACATTGCCTGATAACTTGTGATAGGTCGGAGTCCTTGCCGACGTTTTAGTAATTTATTTTATATGATTAGATGGAGAGGTTTAACATTTTTCCGACATTTAGGTTTCTAATTTATAAACAAAAAATGACTAGTATTTAGTTAAAAATTGTAAAATAACCACTGTTTCTTAATGAAAAATTCCCGTAGAAAACGAAAAAAACACTATTGCGATTTTTTCTATTGGAAGAAGCACTTTCCATACTTTCAAACGTTTTAACTTTTTTTAGAAAAAAAACAAAGCTCAGTTGACCATTAGAAGGGACCCAAACCTCCGAATTTGTATATCAGAGCATGGCGGAGAAAATCACTTAAATGATTTCCTCGGTATTTTCCTTTTGTTATTCTCATCTTGTTTATGTCTTCAAGTGGCGTGTTTTTCAATATTTCTTCTGTATCGAGGTAATAGAAATCCACCATTTCTGGATAATAACTGTACAAAAATTCGGAAATATTTGAGTCATTTTGCACTTCTAAATAATTTTTCGTCATAAGCACTTTGACACGTAGGCCAGAATTAAGAATAGCAGATTCAATAGAACAAAGTTGGCGACCTCTAAAATTGGATCTGAAACCTGTTTCTGTGAAAAATAACTGCTGGTCTGTCGCTGAAAACTTTTCAGAAATTTTTTTTATATATATAAATTGCACTTTTGGTTTCTGGGACGCTTTCACTTTGTCTTCAAAGTTGACAAACAAATAAAAAATTATGAGCAAAACTACAATGTAACGAATGTTTGTTTTTCGGAACTTTAATATTGAATACATATTCTGCCCTGATCAATCAGAAATTCAAAGAAACGCAAAAAACTGAAGGCTAATTGTTTTTAATTCAACAGTTAAGTTTGTCTATCAGATGTTTGAATCTATGAATGTACAATACTGATCTCATTCGTTGTTATAAGCATTATTTTATGCAGCAGATAAACTGATGTAGACTTTTTCCACAAATTTGCAACCATTTTGTTGCGTCGTAGATCTTGTGAAAATTTAATCTAGTTTTGATCAGGAAAGACTAATGAAAAGAAAATTTTTAATAAAAAGTCGGCAAATATTCATTAAAAGCTGGGGATCATTTTATCATAATTCGGCAATAAAAAAGAACTTTCTTAATATTTTACTTAGGACTAACTTGAGAATCAGAGAGGAAAGTGGATTATCCTTCACCTGCAAAAATCAAAAGCAAAACTGAACTACTATAACAAAAACTAATAAAACGCTGCAAAAAAAAAGTAAATGGCTACCGCAGATAAACATCAAAAAACAAAAAAATCATGAATCCTAAGTAATCGTACCCCCAGACAAGAAAAAAAACTGTTCATTTTGAGACTGATAAAATGGTTTCAGCAGTGAGGCTCTTTTTCTTTGATATTTTGCTTTAGCCAAATAGCTAAGTCCAAACATTGCTCCAAATGCAAAGTTTTTGTTTTCATGCTTTTATGCATTTAGTATCCTTTTTCTGGTTTTTCCGGAGCGTGCGACAGTAGAAATTAGCCCGTACGGTTTGCATTCTTGAAATATGGATTCTGCAATAATTTTGAAAGTGGTTTCTAGTTAAAAACTTCCAATGCTTCAAGGCTTAGACGCGGTATCGTATCCGGAGACATACAAGCACTAAGCAAGGCGCTTTGTAAGAGCTCAGCTTAGCTTCAAGTTGGACTGTTAGTCATACCGTTTTTAAAATGTGAAGAGCAATGTTCATAAAATCTTTAAAAAGCTAGAATTGTCTGTAAAATTTGCAAAAGGTCCGAGTCGTTACAAAATTTTAGGAACATTTTGTACATAATATATTGGAGAAGACAAAAACTGGAGCCACTATTTACTTCCATTTTTTGTCCTAGAACTTTAGAATTGAGAAAATCAGACTCGATAGAACAATTTTGACAATATCTTGAAGCACTTCTGAAACCTGTTTTATTAAAAAAGAATTATTATTTTTAGTCTGTCGTACAAAGTTTTTTAGAAAACGGTTTCAAACGTTTAATTTAATTTTAGGATGTCCGATTAAATTCAATTTTTTGCAAAAATCTAGCTGCCTTTTGTTCAAACTTCGATCATTTGGGACCATTTTTCTACGCTTTCAAATTTAACAAATATACAAATAATTGCCGAGGAAATTGCAGTTGAAAGAAAACCTAAGTGTTTGAACTTAGTTATCGAATACATGTTTGTCCTGACTGATCAAAATTGAATGCAACAATTTGAAAAAAAAGCAGCTGAGTGAACCTATTTATATAAAAATATGATTAAGTTGGATTTCCATAGCAATTTTTATGTATCACGACGCTCATTTAATATCCTTAGTTTTGCAAACGTTTTTTTCTGAACGAACTTGAAAGGAAAAAATTGAAAGGGAATATTAAAAATGTCGAGTTTTTTATAAAAAATAAATTGTATATATTTCTTCTATATTTTTACTCCTTGTAAGCGGCAGGTGTTTGTTTTTGATTTATAAAAGAACTTCCTAGTTGTAGTTTACAAAAAATTGTAGGTTTCAATGATGTAAAACTTGAATGATATCTATTAAAATGAAGATACATGCACATATTGGATAAACAAAAAAACAAGAGAAAACAAGAGTAGTAATCCTGAACGAAGAGTTGTGTTGTTTAGGTAGCAACTTTAGATGCAACATTGACATGCAGCGCTATCGTTTGACAAAAAAACTATTTTTTTTTAAAACCACTGAATTGCAGCACTATTATTTTAAATTTAAATTATAGTTCCCGCATCTAAGAAAAATTAAAAAAAAGTCAATTACAATGGTTTTTTGAATTCTAAAACGTTATCGATATAATCAGTTACCATGTTATCCTCAGACAACAGAATGAAATAAGCAATTTAAAAAATCCTTGTTTTAATGAAATTAAAATCAATTACAATCCCTTTAAAATCAATTTTAATGATATTTTTTTTTGTTCCTTGTGCAAAATTTTTAAAAAATTTCTTCATATATCAAAAGAGTAATACAAACTTTATGCAAAGTGAGAGTACGGTTCACTCGATTTCTAAACCTGATTTGCTTCAAATTGCCAAAAATTCGGTTAACCCCCCTAATATTTTCCCCTGTGGCCCCTTACAACCCCCCCAATTTTTGCCCACTTCGTCTCTAACCAAAGCCAGCCTCCCAACCCCATCTGAGCAAACCCTCTTCCCTCAACTGAACCGAACCCTGAACCAACTTCACCCAAACAGAACCAACCATCTCCCCACCCGGTTTGTAATCTTTTTTTTCCTGACCCCGTCCCTTCCCCGAGCTTTTCGATGGTCAATTGTCTGAAAAAGTGTTTCTTGAAAAAAATTGGCCAGAAAATGCATTTTTTTTGGAACCAGGTTCCTTGCTAAATTGGATCATTTCCAATTCCCCCCTCCCAATTTTTATCAATAATGTCAGAAAAATCACACAATTTAGTAAATGAATAACATAGAAAAGTATCCAAAATCAAAACTGAACAACCATTAACCATATTTAATTCAAAAGGTATAAAAAAATTTACGTGCATTGAAGTTTGCATTTCAATAAAGTTGAAAAAAGTCATTTATAAAGGGGTTTCATCGTCTTTAACTAGCAAAGAAAAAAAAACAATTGTTCAAAACTGATTTGCAATGGATTTGAATCTTATGTAGTGAAACAAAATAATCCATTTTAAACTGATTATAATTATTTTTTCATCATTTTTATAGACCGGTATGTTCAGCGTTTTCATTTTACGAAACTGTGTGATAGCGTTTTTCATGTAAAGTCAATCTGGTTTTAGTTGCATCGAATGCCATTGGGATCAAGTTCCAAAAGGAAAGGTTCCCAGTTGCTTCTACAATTTTTTTGTTCCGTCTACTCGACGAAGAGTGAAAAGAACTATGAATTAGAGTTGATTTTGTTTCAAATTTTTTTTCTAGCCAATTTTACTACCTCAAGGAAAATTCATCTTGTCTTGATTGGGCGAATATGGCGGAAATTATTTTAGAGAAGGCGAAATAGCAATTGTAGTTCACGGAAAAAAAATTGCAATATTTCTTGCGATACTGATGGCATTATCACTATGACCTTTTTTAAAAATTTAAAAACATGAAAAGAAACTTTGACACGTTGTTTTTTCCAGGTAATTAATTACTTAGCAGGAGAGCCATTAACAATGCGAAAAACAATTTTTAAACAGTGAGTTTAATAGTTAACATGTCAGTTTTTGGTTAATAGTTTTTGGAGATTTTTTAGTCTGTTTATGATTCCGCGTCATCGAATTCAATTTGTGGGCCAATGTAAAAAGGGGCAAACGAGCATGTTATGATAGTATCGTCAAATGGCCAAAA
>NW_026971556.1:0-10000 GCF_963678635.1 Symsagittifera roscoffensis | reverse complement strand
ACTAAGCAGACAAAAAAAAGTGACGCAGTAGAAAAATAAAAATATTACCAAAGTAAAATCATTGAAAAACTTGGAACTTCGAAAAGATTGGAAAAACACTAACAATGATGCACAGGGAAGATAATAGACATGAGCGCAAACATACGCACATGCTGCTTGCATGTCCGGTAATGCATAGCTTGCATGCTGAAATCTGTGAACGAAAATTGTCTACGGAAAAAAGTCTAATACACGATTGCAACAACTTTGCTGTCGCAAGGGTAAAAAAGTGATGCTCAATAATTATTTATAGCAAATATATGAATGAGGAAGAACGAACAAACAACTATTTGAAGGTTGCATGAATCTGTAAGATAATTGAGAACCGCAATCAAAATAGTAACTCCATTCAAGCCGATCAACGAAAGAGGTATCAAAAATAGCTATGTTTCAAGCAATGACGGAAAACTTTGAGCAAAATATATCAAAGCGACTGAAACTGTTAAAGCGATTGCAAAAAAATGCAACCAGTAGCGGTAAATCAGATAACGAGAGCTATGCGAAAAATTTGATCAGATGATGGAAATTTAGCCGACGACTATGAGGTAGTACTCCGGGGTTTTGAAAACATTCTCCAGTAGGAACAAAGTTACGGCTTGAGTTTGAACACTGAACAGAGCAAACTGTGATTTAGGTCCGACTGCGGTTACACAGCAAAAATTATATTTTCGAATTTGTGCCCCAAAACAAAAATGAATAGAAGCTTGTTATGCTAGGAATTATAATCGATAAAATTTGCCGTAAAAACGCTCGACAAAAAAATTAAAGGAACGTAGAAAACAAAATGTAAATGAAGGAACTATCCATTAAATTTGTAGGCAAACCTCATTGAGGGAAAATTTTGACAAATTTTGAGAAAAAACAGGAACAATAGACTGAAAATCAATATCCTGGAAAAAGATCGGACAGGATAAAATCCGACACTTTCTATAAAATTGAAAGTAAAAAAAACAGATTTCTAAAATCAAGAAACGGTTGAAAGATTCACCCCTTGTTTCGATTAAACAATATCGGAGCATCCCCTCACAACTGCTAGCTGCAAAACTGCACCAAATTTCCTGGTTAAAAATAAGTTTCAACACCAGAAAATGAAAAAAACTCTTACCATCCATCAAAACTTCATTTGCACATAAACTGAAAGCCAAAATGATGTATAAGCTTTCATGAACTGGATGTGATTCAACTTATATCGGCCAAGCAGTGCGGCATTTAGCAACCAGGATTGAAAAACATCGCAAAGAGGCTTCTCGAACAACATTTCCAAGAGCAGGGTAATGACGTTGGTAGAACGGCTGAGTTGGAGTCAGAGACTATAGAACAAATGGACAAAACACATAAGCCACTCATACTAGAAGCTTTGCTTTTTTGGACGAGCCTGGTCGAACAACATTTGCAAGAGCAGGGTAATGACGTTGGTAGAACGGCTGAGTTGGAGTCAGAGACTATAGAACAAATGGACAAAACCCATAAACCACTCATACTAGAAGTTTTGCTTTTTTGGACGAAACGGCAAAAAACTATAAAGCACGAAGAACTCAGGAGCCGGGAACTACCATCAAAACTCTAGTACACGTATAATCATGGCTAACGTTTTTCAAAAAAACTGACATGTCAGATTTGAAAGAAAATAATCTCAAAAGAAAAACCATTACGGAAAAACCAAAAACAGAAAATTTTCGGACATTTAAAGGAAAATGTTATCATTGGTTTGGTAAGTTGTTATGTAATATAAGTTTTATAATTTTGATTGGTCAAGTCTTTCTATTGTATTGTTTGGACATGTTTTCAGCTTTCATTGATAGTGGAAAATTTTGTGTATTTTGTAAGAAATTTTTCCTGGTGGTGCTAGTTATAGCAAAAACGTTCGAAAACAAAACTTTTCAACACAAAAAATCTCAGTTCCTTTTGACAAACAGTAGATGTTCATTATAAATTTTACTCTCCAAAAAAGTGCTTCAGCATGCCAAAACTTCTTTTCCTTGTTAGTAAGACTCCTTAATTTTTGTAGAACATATTTTTGGAAAGCAACGAAAGATTTCTAAGAAACTTGAAATTCAAGTCATCAATGTGAAATTGAATGATAGCAATTGAAAAAGCAGTTCCTCTGGCTGCCAAGTTTAACTTGGGTGTTTCTTCGGCTCATCTACTAGCTTTACTAGCTTTCTGAACCTCAACATTAGAAATAAAAGATACCTTGAGCAAAGTTTTTGGTTGGGAGTATGTAGATGGATTTTATAATGATTCGCTCAATGGGTGGTTTGATCTTGTAAAAAACGTAAAAGGAAAATGAAAACAACCCCTCTCAATTGCTAGCTGCAAAACTGCACCAATTTTCGAGGGTAAAATTAGTTTCAACACCGGAAATTTGAAATTTGGAAAAAAATTTCCTTTGCACGTTAACTGAAATCCAAAATGGTGTATAAGCTTTCATGTACTGGATGTAACTCAACTTATGTCGGCCATGCAGTGCGCCATTTAGCAAACAAAGTGAATTGAAAAACATCGCAAAGAGGACTCCCTAGTCGAAAAAAATTTGCAACAGTAGGATAAGCATGTTGGTAGAACGGCTGAGTTGGAGTCGGAGGCTATAGAACAAACGGGCAACTCCCATAAACCACTCATACTAGAAGCTTTGCTACTTTGGACGAAACGGCAAAAAACTATAATGCACGAAAAACTCAGGAGCCGGAACTACTATTAAAGCTCTAGTACTTGTATAGTTATGGCTAATTGTTTTTTCAAAAAACTGATATGTCAGATTTAAAATAAAATAATCTCAAAAGAAAATTATTACGGAAAAAGAACAAAAACAGAACATTTTCTGACCTTTAAAGGAAATTGTTATCAATGATTTGATAAATTGTTAGGTAATTATAGTTTATGATTTTGATTGGTCAAATTTTTCAATTGTGTTTTTTGGACATGTTTCTAATATTTTCTTGATGACGGATAATTTTGTGTATTTTGTAAAAGTTTTTACTGGTGGTGCTAGTTATAGCAAAAACAAAAGTGTTCGAAAACAAATTTTTTCAATGCAAAAAATATCGGTTCGTTTCTACAAACAGTAGATGTCCATTATGAGTTTTACTCTCCAAAAAATTGCTTCAGCATGTAAAAACTTCTAATCCTTGTGCGTAAGACTCCTTAATTTTTGTAAAACACATTTTTGGAATGCAACGAAAGATTTCTAAGAAACTTGAAATTCAAGTCATCAATATGAAATTGAATGATAGCAGTTTGAAAAAGCAGTCCTCTGGCTGACAAGGTTAACTTGGGTGTTTCTTCGGCTCATCTACTAGCTTTACTTGCTTTCTGAACCTCAACAGTAGAAAGAAAAGATGCCTTGAGCAAAGTTTTTGGTTGGGAGTATGTAGATGGAACTTATAATGATTTGCTCAATGGGTGGTTTGATCTTGTAAAAAACGTAAAAGGAAAATGAAAACAACCCCTCTCAATTGCTAGCTGCAAAACTGCACCAATTTTCGAGGGTAAAATTAGTTTCAACACCGGAAATTTGAAATTTGGAAAAAAATTCTGACCATCCAACAAAATTTCCTTTGCACGTTAACTGAAATCCAAAATGGTGTATAAGCTTTCATGTACTGGATGTAACTCAACTTATGTCGGCCATGCAGTGCGCCATTTAGCAAACAAAGTGAATTGAAAAACATCGCAAAGAGGACTCCCTAGTCGAAAAAAATTTGCAACAGTAGGATAAGCATGTTGGTAGAACGGCTGAGTTGGAGTCGGAGGCTATAGAACAAACGGGCAACTCCCATAAACCACTCATACTAGAAGCTTTGCTACTTTGGACGAAACGGCAAAAAACTATAATGCACGAAAAACTCAGGAGCCGGAACTACTATTAAAGCTCTAGTACTTGTATAGTTATGGCTAATTGTTTTTTCAAAAAACTGATATGTCAGATTTAAAATAAAATAATCTCAAAAGAAAATTATTACGGAAAAAGAACAAAAACAGAACATTTTCTGACCTTTAAAGGAAATTGTTATCAATGATTTGATAAATTGTTAGGTAATTATAGTTTATGATTTTGATTGGTCAAATTTTTCAATTGTGTTTTTTGGACATGTTTCTAATATTTTCTTGATGACGGATAATTTTGTGTATTTTGTAAAAGTTTTTACTGGTGGTGCTAGTTATAGCAAAAACAAAAGTGTTCGAAAACAAATTTTTTCAATGCAAAAAATATCGGTTCGTTTCTACAAACAGTAGATGTCCATTATGAGTTTTACTCTCCAAAAAATTGCTTCAGCATGTAAAAACTTCTAATCCTTGTGCGTAAGACTCCTTAATTTTTGTAAAACACATTTTTGGAATGCAACGAAAGATTTCTAAGAAACTTGAAATTCAAGTCATCAATATGAAATTGAATGATAGCAGTTTGAAAAAGCAGTCCTCTGGCTGACAAGGTTAACTTGGGTGTTTCTTCGGCTCATCTACTAGCTTTACTTGCTTTCTGAACCTCAACAGTAGAAAGAAAAGATGCCTTGAGCAAAGTTTTTGGTTGGGAGTATGTAGATGGAACTTATAATGATTTGCTCAATGGGTGGTTTGATCTTGTAAAAAACGTAAAAGGAAAATGAAAACAACCCCTCTCAATTGCTAGCTGCAAAACTGCACCAATTTTCGAGGGTAAAATTAGTTTCAACACCGGAAATTTGAAATTTGGAAAAAAATTCTGACCATCCAACAAAATTTCCTTTGCACGTTAACTGAAATCCAAAATGGTGTATAAGCTTTCATGTACTGGATGTAACTCAACTTATGTCGGCCATGCAGTGCGCCATTTAGCAAACAAAGTGAATTGAAAAACATCGCAAAGAGGACTCCCTAGTCGAAAAAAATTTGCAACAGTAGGATAAGCATGTTGGTAGAACGGCTGAGTTGGAGTCGGAGGCTATAGAACAAACGGGCAACTCCCATAAACCACTCATACTAGAAGCTTTGCTACTTTGGACGAAACGGCAAAAAACTATAATGCACGAAAAACTCAGGAGCCGGAACTACTATTAAAGCTCTAGTACTTGTATAGTTATGGCTAATTGTTTTTTCAAAAAACTGATATGTCAGATTTAAAATAAAATAATCTCAAAAGAAAATTATTACGGAAAAAGAACAAAAACAGAACATTTTCTGACCTTTAAAGGAAATTGTTATCAATGATTTGATAAATTGTTAGGTAATTATAGTTTATGATTTTGATTGGTCAAATTTTTCAATTGTGTTTTTTGGACATGTTTCTAATATTTTCTTGATGACGGATAATTTTGTGTATTTTGTAAAAGTTTTTACTGGTGGTGCTAGTTATAGCAAAAACAAAAGTGTTCGAAAACAAATTTTTTCAATGCAAAAAATATCGGTTCGTTTCTACAAACAGTAGATGTCCATTATGAGTTTTACTCTCCAAAAAATTGCTTCAGCATGTAAAAACTTCTAATCCTTGTGCGTAAGACTCCTTAATTTTTGTAAAACACATTTTTGGAATGCAACGAAAGATTTCTAAGAAACTTGAAATTCAAGTCATCAATATGAAATTGAATGATAGCAGTTTGAAAAAGCAGTCCTCTGGCTGACAAGGTTAACTTGGGTGTTTCTTCGGCTCATCTACTAGCTTTACTTGCTTTCTGAACCTCAACAGTAGAAAGAAAAGATGCCTTGAGCAAAGTTTTTGGTTGGGAGTATGTAGATGGAACTTATAATGATTTGCTCAATGGGTGGTTTGATCTTGTAAAAAACGTAAAAGGAAAATGAAAACAACCCCTCTCAATTGCTAGCTGCAAAACTGCACCAATTTTCGAGGGTAAAATTAGTTTCAACACCGGAAATTTGAAATTTGGAAAAAAATTCTGACCATCCAACAAAATTTCCTTTGCACGTTAACTGAAATCCAAAATGGTGTATAAGCTTTCATGTACTGGATGTAACTCAACTTATGTCGGCCATGCAGTGCGCCATTTAGCAAACAAAGTGAATTGAAAAACATCGCAAAGAGGACTCCCTAGTCGAAAAAAATTTGCAACAGTAGGATAAGCATGTTGGTAGAACGGCTGAGTTGGAGTCGGAGGCTATAGAACAAACGGGCAACTCCCATAAACCACTCATACTAGAAGCTTTGCTACTTTGGACGAAACGGCAAAAAACTATAATGCACGAAAAACTCAGGAGCCGGAACTACTATTAAAGCTCTAGTACTTGTATAGTTATGGCTAATTGTTTTTTCAAAAAACTGATATGTCAGATTTAAAATAAAATAATCTCAAAAGAAAATTATTACGGAAAAAGAACAAAAACAGAACATTTTCTGACATTTAAAGGAAATTGTTATCAATGATTTGATAAATTGTTATGTAATTATAGTTTATGATTTTGATTGGTCAAATTTTTCAATTTTGTTTTTTGGACATGTTTCTAATATTTTCTTGATGACGGATAGTTTTGTGTATTTTGTAAAAATTTTTCCTGGTGACGCCAGTTATAGCAAAAACAAAATTGTTCGAAAACAAAATTTTTCAATGCAAAAAATATCGGTTCGTTTCTACAAACAGTAGATGTCCAGTATGAATTTTACTCTTCAAAAAATTGCTTCAGCATGCCAAAACTTCTAATTCTTGTGCGTAAGACTCCTTAATTTTTGTGGAACACATTTTTGGAATGCAACGAAAGATTTCTAAGAAACTTGAAATTCAAGTCATCAATGTGAAATTGAATGATAGCAAATTGAAAAAGCAGTTCCTCTGGCTGCCAAGGTTAACTTGGGTGTTTCTTCGGCTCATCTACTAGCTTTACTAGCTTTCTGAACCTCAACATTAGAAATAAAAGATGCCTTGAGCAAAGTTTTTGGTTGCGAGTATGTAGATGGATTTTATAATGATTCGCTCAATGGGTGGTTTGATCTTGTAAAAAACGTAAGAGGAAAATAAAAACAACCCCTCACAATTGCTAGCTGCAAAACTGCTCCAATTTTTGAGGGTAAAATCAGTTTCAACACCCGAAACTTGAAAAAATTCTGACCATCCATCAAAACTTCCTTTGCACGTTAACTGAAATCCAAAATGGTGTATAAGCTTTCATGTACTGGATGTAATTCAACTTATGTCGGCCAAGCAGTGCGGCATTTAGCAAAGTGGATTGAAAAACATCGCAAAGAGGACTCCCTAGTCGAAAAAAATTTGCAACAGTAGGGTAAGCATGTTGGTAGAACGGCTGAGTTAGAGTCGGAGGCTATAGAACAAACGAGCAACTCCCATAAACCACTCATACTAGAAGCTTTGCAATTTTGGACGAAACGGAAAAAAACTATAATGCACGAAGAACTCAGGAGCCGGGAACTACTATTAAAGCTCTAGTACTTGTATATTTATGGCTAATTGTTTTTCAAAAAACTGATATGTCAGATTTAAAATAAAATTATCTCAAAAGAAAATTATTACGGAAAAAGAACAAAAACAGAACATTTTCTGACATTTAAAGCAAATTGTTATCAATGATTTGATAAATTGTTAGGTAATTATAGTTTATGATTTTGATTGGTCAAATTTTTCAATTGTGTTTTTTGGACATGTTTCTAATATTTTCTTGATGACGGATAATTTTGTGTATTTTGTAAAAGTTTTTACTGGTGGTGCTAGTTATAGCAAAAACAAAAGTGTTCGAAAACAAATTTTTTCAATGCAAAAAATATCGGTTCGTTTCTACAAACAGTAGATGTCCATTATGAGTTTTACTCTCCAAAAAATTGCTTCAGCATGTAAAAACTTCTAATCCTTGTGCGTAAGACTCCTTAATTTTTGTAAAACACATTTTTGGAATGCAACGAAAGATTTCTAAGAAACTTGAAATTCAAGTCATCAATATGAAATTGAATGATAGCAGTTTGAAAAAGCAGTCCTCTGGCTGACAAGGTTAACTTGGGTGTTTCTTCGGCTCATCTACTAGCTTTACTTGCTTTCTGAACCTCAACAGTAGAAAGAAAAGATGCCTTGAGCAAAGTTTTTGGTTGGGAGTATGTAGATGGAACTTATAATGATTTGCTCAATGGGTGGTTTGATCTTGTAAAAAACGTAAAAGGAAAATGAAAACAACCCCTCTCAATTGCTAGCTGCAAAACTGCACCAATTTTCGAGGGTAAAATTAGTTTCAACACCGGAAATTTGAAATTTGGAAAAAAATTCTGACCATCCAACAAAATTTCCTTTGCACGTTAACTGAAATCCAAAATGGTGTATAAGCTTTCATGTACTGGATGTAACTCAACTTATGTCGGCCATGCAGTGCGCCATTTAGCAAACAAAGTGAATTGAAAAACATCGCAAAGAGGACTCCCTAGTCGAAAAAAATTTGCAACAGTAGGATAAGCATGTTGGTAGAACGGCTGAGTTGGAGTCGGAGGCTATAGAACAAACGGGCAACTCCCATAAACCACTCATACTAGAAGCTTTGCTACTTTGGACGAAACGGCAAAAAACTATAATGCACGAAAAACTCAGGAGCCGGAACTACTATTAAAGCTCTAGTACTTGTATAGTTATGGCTAATTGTTTTTTCAAAAAACTGATATGTCAGATTTAAAATAAAATAATCTCAAAAGAAAATTATTACGGAAAAAGAACAAAAACAGAACATTTTCTGACCTTTAAAGGAAATTGTTATCAATGATTTGATAAATTGTTAGGTAATTATAGTTTATGATTCTGGTTGGTCAAATTTTTCAATTGTGTTTCTGGACATGTTTCTAATATTTTCTTGATGATGGATAATTTTGTGTATTTTGTAAAAAATTTTCCTGGTGGTGCTAGTTATAGCAAAAACAAAAGTGTTCAAAGCAAAATTTTTCAATGCAAAAAACATCGGTTCGTTTCTACAAACAGTAGATGTCCATTAGTAGGTTTAACTTCCAAAAAACTGCTTCAGGATGGCAAAAATCCTATACCTTTCGCGTACGACTTCTTGTTTTTTTGTAGAACATTTTTTTGGAATGCAACAAAAAAAATTCAAAGAATTTGCAATCCAAGGTCATCAATGTGACATTGAATGATAGCAGTTTGAAAAAGCAGTTCATCAGGCAGCCAAGTTCAGCATGGGTGTTTCCTCGGCTCATCTGCTAGCTTTGCCCGCTTTCTGAACCTCAGCAGTAGAAACAAAAGATGCCTTGAGCAAAACTTTTGGTTGGGAGTATGTGGATGGAACTTATAAGGATTCGATCAACGGGTGGTTTGAACTTGTAAAAGTTGAAAACGAAATAAAAAAAATGGAGAAGTTCAATTTTTGATCGTGATTTGGCCGCGTGATTTCAAAATTTAATAGCACCTATGTGAAAAGGTCCAAAGCGTTCCAAGGTAGTTTGGCTCCCAATGTTTCAACGTCAACCAATCAGCAAAATTATTGGATGAAAACTATCATACCAACAACTCAAAAAATTTGACAGGGTTTCGACTAGGTTCTTAAGTTCCTGAACGGCATATTTGTGTCTGCGGAAACGACGTTACCAGAAATGGCTTTTGTTGTCTTGCAAAGATGCTTGGCATGACTGAAAAGAGCATGGAGATTCTCGATGCTTTGAAACATGAATGACATCTTAATGCAAAGTTTTCCTTCTCCTCATTTTCTTTTTGTTTATAAGCCACAACTCCTCTACAGAACCAATCAGAAGTGAGCAGACAGTTTGACGCTCGTTCCAGAGGCTATTGATAAGCAACTTTTGTAAGACGTAACGGGAGTAGACTGACTAACTAACAGTGGAATTGGTGCGAGGTCGGTTGTAACCCTAGTATGGATGCCTGTTACGGGTACAATGTAAGACAAAACAGCTTCTAACAATTTTTAAAAGTTGTAATAAAATTTTTTTTTCACGTGTTGAGTGACGTGTTCTTTTTGAAGAAAAGTAACCTGTATCGAGTTTAGTTTTTCAAACATCAATTCTAATTATCTCGTTCATATT
>NW_026971555.1:0-17787 GCF_963678635.1 Symsagittifera roscoffensis | reverse complement strand
GTTGATTATAGAGAACTGGAACACTAGTTGACGCTAACCCAGAGTTATGCGATCAATGGGGACTTTGAAGGGGACTGTCCGGGGAGTATGTGCCATTCCCCTGGAATGGCGCAGCGGAACCTTCCGTCGCAGCACAAAAACAACATTAGAGGCCTTAGTGGTTATATATTGATGTGAAGGAGGCTAGACTATTCTAGAAAAAAATTTAGAAAAATTCGAATTGCTGTGTTACATTTCTGAAAAAAGCAGAGACGGCCATGTTTAGCCAGAAAATAGAAGAAAAACACAACAACAATCGAAATAGCTAGAGATAGACGGTCGAGAAAATTGACAGAAGAAAGCGAAGCTTCTTGTTGGATGGAAGTAATTAGCCAGGAAGGAGGCTTCATTGGGGCAGACAGAAGGAGCAGAACCCTCCCCCTCCCATGCCACGAAGTTAGAGTGATAACGACGTTATTTCTGGAAAAGCGCGAAGGCGGAGGCTCGGCCCCCAGAGACTGTCATATGGTGAAAGTCTATAGTAAACTAACTTTTAGCTACTCTGAAGTCCTAAACATTCAAAAAACACCGGTATTATTTGTTATTTTAGAGTAGTGGTAGCTAGGAATAGGAAAGAGTCAATCCATCTCCAATGGATTTAATAGCAAAATAGGATATTCAAGTAGTGTTTTTAATAGCAATCACGTAGTCTGGGGATCCGAGACCCAGCTATGTGGTGGTCTTCGCATGCAAAAGCAAGCTGAAGACCAGCAAATCAACTGAATAGGTCGAGATGGTGAAAAACGAGTAGAAATTAGGTAACTGATGCCGGCCAGTCGTCTATAGGTACTTTTCTACGCTCCGTCACTGTGTAGTATTTGGGCAAATGTTTCAGAGACGTTTTTATGGCGCTCCTGGGAATGCCATCAAGATCAGCAAACGTTTCAGCGACGAACCCTCCGCTCCTGGCGTATGCCCAAGTTAGAGGCCTTAATGTCCTTTATTGAACTAGGTGGAAGGTACCGACCCTCCGCTTGGTACTATTTGGCTTTTAACTTAGTTAAGACCGAAAATTCCGGGGCCGGAGTGTTAGGTGGGAAGTCATGAGCCCGCTTATACCAAGGTCAGGGGACCAAAAACAATTAAAGAGAAAGTGTAAAACCGAACAAAAATAGTGTATAACTAAGGAAAAACCAAAAACAAATTTACTTGAAAACAAAAAAGTAAAAAAAAAAAGTAAAAAATCCAAAAAAGACCAAAAACAGTTAAAAAGTAATATGACAGTTTATGTATTATTTCCGGACGCGATGTGATCTGACCTTCCTTTTTTTGCTGTTTCAGATTGATTTAAATTATTTCTGATCAAAAGATCGAGTGTTTTGGTGGCGGGTAAGGTACCCTCCCTTGAGTGTTATTTGAGTATTTAGGCACGTTAATGACAAATTTGCTGGAGACCGGAGGGTATAGTGGCAAGCTGACAGAAGTGTTCCAGACTCAACAGAGGGCATCAAGGACAACATTCACAACGACTGTAGGGTATGGTTGACACAATTTTAGTATCGTTCGGGTATTGTTTCATTAAAACTTACCTGGTGGGATGCACAATTGGCTCGGTCCGATTGCATCCTCCAACGATTCCGAATTTCCGAGTGCCACGAAGTTAGAGTGATAAGGACATTAGTACTGGAAGAGCGCGGAGGCGGGGGCTCGGCCCCCAGAGACTGTCATATGGTGAAAGACTAGAGTTTAGGAGCAGGGAGTTAACACTGAAAATTTAGTCCCAAAATATTTTTGGTTTTTTTATTAAACCGTACATGTTTAAATCGAAATTATGACTCAGAAACTTCCAGACAAATTAATTTGAAATGTTTAATTAATTTTAGAGGTTAAAAGTATTTTAATCTTAATAGTAATTTAGAGGTCAACTGTGATTGGCTAATTTTTTATCATGATGGTTTAGAACCAAATTGTATGTGATTTATTGTAAATAACATTTGTAAATTGATGTTTTATCGTCTTATTTCATTACTTGTGGCCTGGAAAACAATGACCACAATACTTTTGCCTGCTGTTTGGCTCAGACAATTTTTAAAAAGAAAATTAACTTGGAAAATTGTGTTAGACTATTTAAAATTCTTTAAAAAAGTTCAAGTATCTGTACATAGACTGAAGTTTCTGAGAAAATGTCTAAAAAACGATCTAATACCGGACTTTTTGAAGTTTAGGGTCCCCGAGAACGGGGTTTTTTCAGACCAAGCTGTGCATAACTTTCAATTGAAACTACTAAGGACTGAAACTTGCAGGGCAAATGAGGATAGGAAAAGGTACGAGGAGATGCTAATGAAAGCAAGATCACTGGTGCAAAAAGAAATTGATGAAAAGTGGTGGGCATCCATTTTCCGCTTCGTGAGGCGTCAAGTTGAGGCAAGCTTAAAGACAACATCAGAAAACCATAGAAAAAAATTAGAAAAACTGTCCGAGAGACAAGATAAACCTCTTGGGGGGAGAAATGAGCGATCAGGTAAGGTACTTGATAACATTGAACTGCCTGAATGGGTATATGAAGTGCTATCAATGGGCCCGAAACATCCCATCAGAGACAAATTTACCGAAACACACTTTTTGGCGGATATCGACATTTTCCTCTCACAATTGAAAAATCAAAAAACATCTGGTGAAACGTTATGTGAAATAGAAGCCGCGGCAAAGGCACATGCAAAAAACGTAAGGCAAACCCCAAGAGACAAAGCCGTGGAAAAAACGAGGAAATATCTGAAAGATAATGGGTTGCTGGCTGTGCCTTTTGATAAGGGGGTTGGTTTTTGCATAATGAGGAAACAAACATATGAATCAAAGCTGGAATCCTTGTTGCAATCTGCTCAGTTTGTGAAAAAAAGATGCAACCACTGATGTGGTGATACTGAAAATTGAGAAGGAACTTAACAAAGAATTACTAGCCATGAACAAAAGAGACGAGATAAGTGATCAGTTATATTCTAAGATGAGGTCAACAGGGGGGCAACCCGCCCGTTTGTACGGTTTAGCTAAGGTACACAAGGATGAGACACCCCTACGACCAGTAATATCACTTCCAGGCAGCTCGTATGAGAATTTTAACAAAATGCTTGCAAAGTTTTTTGACAACATCGATGGAGCAAATATAGAAACCAATACTAAAGAGGCTAGAGAAAAAATTGAAAACATTGCTCTAGATCCGGATGAAACCATAATATCTCTTGATGTGAAAAGTTTGTACACCAACGTTCCCCTGAAGAAGGCAACTGAAATTGCCTTACAGAAGCTGTACAGCCAGGAGTCTCCTCCTGAAATTCGAAGAGCAACCATGAAAAGGCTTTTGATTAGGGCGGTCAGCAAAGTATATTTCAAGTGTAATGATTCATGGTATATACGAGTTGATGGTTTAGCAATGGGCGCGTCCCTCGCTGTAATTCTGGCAAACTTATGGCTGAAAGAGTACGAGTTTGCTCTAAGACAAGAAATACCAGTAGGAACGGAGGTACAGCAAATTAATGACAAAAACGGCTTGTGCCCATGTTGCAGCAGGAAAGTCACATATAGATCAAAGGGGGTTGAATGCGAGAGTTGCCGAAACTGGTATCATCTAAAATGCGGAAAAATATCCGATGACGTATACGCATCAATAACCGAGATAGTCTGGTACTGTGAAAGCTGCTGCCGAGCTAAGAACAAGGAGAAGGATACTCCCCAGGTGAAATTGTTCCTCAGGTATGTGGATGACATTGTTAGAACAGTCAGAGGGGAGCTGAGTTGTCTTCTCGATGCCGCCAATTCTCTTCATCCAAATTTGCAGTTCCCTCTAGAGAAAACTCATTCGGAGGGGAATTTGCCTTTCCTGGATTTGAACATAAATGTATCGCAGGGTAGGCGCGTAACTTGCAGTTGGTATCAAAAACCAACAGATACAGGGACTATACTGAACTATAGAAGCTGCGCGCCAACTCAGTATAAGCTTAGTGTTATCTAAGGCACTGTACACAGGGTTTTTAGGAGTACATCTAGCTGGGAGCAATTTGATAAGGCTATGGAAACTAATAGGGCGCAACGGCTGACAAATCAGTACCCTGAGAATTGGTCCGCAAAGGTGGCTTCAGACGCCTTGTGCAAGATCATCGAGGGTAAGGGCAAGCGCCTGGATAGTGAGAGGTGTTTGTCAGTTCAACCACCAAAGGATGGGAAGCCCCCAATGCTGATGGTGCAGTATAGAGGGAACCAGAGCCAATATTTTGCTAACAGGTTACGGAAATTAACTAACGTTCAAGTGGTTTTCACCACAATGTAACAGTCGCCTACTGCAGTCACCAATGAGGCTTAAGAAAAATAGGCCCTATAACCATTGGCTCAAGAGTCAGGGACACTATCTCTTGTGTTTTTCTACCTCAAGAACGGTCGGAGCCAATTCGGTTCGCTTGCGACTTGAGACTAGAACTCGCTACAGCTTGAAGGCTACTACCAAAATATCCCCCACTCTAGAAAATAAGAACGTCCCCATACTTAGGTCTCAAAATACCCAAAATACGCGAACGCCGTTAAAAACAGGGTTGGAACAATCCGTTAAGTTACTTTTTTATTGGACAGTGGAACTTTGATCCATTTCAGATGGATCAACCTAAAACTCACCTTAGCTCAACATAACAATCATGAAACACACTCGAGAAATTTAAATTGGGGACTCACATGTTGATGCACTCGAGTACAAGGAGTAATTAAATTGGTAAGCAACTCAAGAAATAGGTAATATAACTAGATAAGTTTAATACTGGTCAGTTTTGGTAACAGAAGTAAATTCTGGCTCTAGAATTGGAGTTTTTAATTGAACCATTGGGACACTCAAGCTGTCCACCTTTCCATTGAAGGCTCACTCTAGTTTGTTCCGAATCGTTGTTCTCTCTTCTTTTTATTATCTCTCTTCCTATTCCGGGATAAGACAGCTCTACTCGTGTCCTATTTTTTATCTGGAAATTGCGAATAGCAATTTCCCGCTGTTTTTCTTGAGTAATTTCCCGCAATTGTAAATTCGGTCGTTCTGATTTTTGCTTTCTGTTTTCAGTTTGTACGAGAAAACTGAGCATGACAGGCTCTATTCGAAATTTTGAAAATTAAAATTCCACATCAAAATTACGTATTTTCGTGTCTCTCAAGGTCAAACTTCCAGACATGACCGACTGTTACACAAGAAAACTACAATCATGTTTACCAACACCGAACTCAGCATTTTCTAATGACCTCAAGTCAAGAGTGGTTTGTAAACTGTCATGTAGTGGATGCACTTCCACCTATGTCGGACAAACTGTTAGGCATTTGACCACTAGAATTGAGGAACATAAGAAAGCAGACAGACCCCTAGGCCTCCACCTTCAGCAATGCCAACTCGAGGGAAATAGTGCAGATCGTAGTTGGGAAATCATAGATAGGTCAAACAACCAAACAAAATTGCTAACACTTTGAGGCAATACATATCAGGAAACAGAAACCGGGCTTGAACACGGGCGATGAGTTTAGGAGCAGGGAGTTAACACTGAAAATTTAGTCCCAAAATATTTTTGGTTTTTTTTAAAACGTACATGTCTAAATCGAAATTATGACTCATAAACTTCCAGACAAAATAATTTAAAAATGTTTAATTAATTTAGAGGTTAAAAGTATTTTAATCTCAATAGTAATTTAGAGATCAACTGTGATTGGCTAATTTTTTATCATAATGGTTAGAACCAAATTGTATGTGATTTATTGTAAATAACATTTGTAAATTGATGTTTTATTTTACTCAGTATTGGGTTTCATTCAGATTAGTTTATTGTAAAAATCCTGACGATGCACATAGTTGCAAAAACGTTTGAAATTTACTTTTTAGCAAAAATTTCTTCAATAGTAAATTAACTTTTTAGCTACTCTGATGTCCTAAACATTTGAATTAACACCGGTTTTATTTGTTATTTTAGAGTATGAGTAGCTAGGAGGAGGAAAGTGTCAATCCATCTCCAATGGATTTAATAGCAAAATAGGATATTCAAGTAGTGTTTTTAATAGCAATCACGTAGTCTGGGGATCCGAGACCCAGCTATGTGGTGGTCTTCGCATGCAAACGCAAGCTGAACAAAAGTCGTTTGATTGATGGCCTGAAAATGGTAACTTTTTACTTAGCCCGAAACAGACCAGAAAATCAACTGAATAGGTCGAGATGGTGAAAAACGAGTAGAAATTAGGTAACTGATGCCGGCCAGTCGTCTATAGGTACTTTTTCTACGCTCCGTCACAGTGTAGTATTTGGGCAAATGTTTTAGAGACGTTTTTATGGCGCTCCTGGGCATAGGCATAAGACCATCAAGATCAGCAAACGTTTCAGCGACGAACCCTCCGCTCCTGGCGTATGCCCAAGTTAGAGGCCTTAATGTCCTTTATTGTACTAGGTGGAAGGTACCGACCCTCCGCTTGGTACTATTTGGCTTTTAACTTAGTTAAGACCAAAAGTTCCGGGGGCCGGAGTGTTAGGTGGGAAGTCATGAGCCCGCTTATACCAAGGTCACGGGACCAAAAACAATTAAAGAGAAAGTGTAAAACCGAACAAAAATAGTGTATAACTAAGGAAAAACCAAAAACAAATTTACTTGAAAACAAAAAAGTAAAAAAAAAAAGTAAAAAATCCAAAAACAGTTAAAAAGTAATATGACAGTTTATGTATTATTTCCGGACGCGATGTGATCTGGCCTTCCTTTTTTTGCTGTTTCAGATTGATTTAAATTATTTCTGATCAAAAGATCGAGTGTTTTGGTGGCGGGTAAGGTACCCTCCCTTGAGTGTTATTTGAGTAATTAGGCACTTTAATGACAAATTTGCCGGAGACCGGAGGGTATAGTGGCAAGCTGACAGAAGTGTTCCAGACTCAACAGAGGGCATCAAGGACAACATAGTCAAAAACATAGTAAAAGAGGATATTCGAGCCGTGTTTTTAAAAGCAATCACGTAGTCTGGGGATCCGAGACCCAGCTATGTGGTTGTCTTCGCATGCAAACGGAAGCTGATCAAAAGTCGTTTGACTGATGGCCTGAAAATGGTAACTTTTTACTTAGCCCAAAACAGACCAGAAAATCATTTGGCTAGGTCGAGGCAGTGAAAAACGAGTAGAATTTCGGTAACTGACGCCGGCCAGTCGTCTATAGGTACTTTTTTTAAGCTCCGTCACTGTGTAGTATTTGGGCGAATGTTACAAGTCTAGGTTAAGCTGTGAAAACTTAGTTTCACTCGAGCAAAGTTAATATTTGAGTTTTTCTTAGTGTGAATTTGCAAATCAAAAATTCAAAAAAAATTCTGCACAATAAATAAGAAAAAATGAGTTAAATTAAAGAATTGCAGTGCTTAGTCTTTCCCACAAAAATTGTTTTTCTAATTAGTCTTTTTGACTATGACTATCGAATATGCCTAATTTCTGTTTTTTCATTCAGATTTTTTATTTTACCACAGAAAAAACGACACTATTTTAAGAAAAATTTTGTATTTTTGTTAAGATTATGGTCGGAACATTCTGTGCCATTTGCTCAGTTACCGGCTCTCGTTGTAACTGAAGTAACCGTTGTGAGATCTTTTTTCAGGAGTAACCGTTGTGAGATCTTTTTGTGTGGTTGTTACTACAGCAACTGGTTATTCTTCTCAATGTACTTTTGTTATACTCTGGTACTTTGGTTTACTGCAACCCTCTTGTAGCTAGATATCTCTGACAGCGTAGCGTTCTTAATTTCAGATCGAATTATGGCGTCTGATCGGATGCTCCGAAGGCGTCTCAGTGTTGAATCGTTTTAACTGAAGAAAGTAGTGTCGTGTGAGATCCTTGATCATGTCATCTGCGTCTGTGCAGTATTATGTGGGCGTTGCAGCTGAGGCATGTCATGATTATCAGAGTGGAGAAAGCGATGACCTCAATTTCTACAGTGGTGACATCATTCTACTCACTGCACAAGTCAATTCTGATTGGCTCAGAGGGCAATTGATACAGTCAAGGATCACATCATCGTCAAGATCAGTTTTGTCTTCTTCGGCGGACATTGTCGTCACCGAATCATTAGCCCAGGCAAAGATTTCTGTTCCTATTATTTAATTAGTATGAGAAAAGTGATGTCACCAAGTAGTGGTGTATTAACTGTGACGCCTTTTTCATAGTGCGAAGCCCTTTCATTTTTTTGTTCAACTTTTTATTTTACGCCTGTTTTAAGCAGGGGTATTGCAACCGGTTACAAGACATTTCCCCGCTAAAAACTTTGTTTGTGAATGCTCAATTTTCGTTTCAGCTTCCCTGTTAGAGTTGGCATGGTACCGGTACTATTTGCAAAGCTTGAAGTATTCGTTGATTGAAAAATTGTTTGTCGCGTTTTCAGAGTTTAACCTCTTCTACTTATGGTTTTGATAGAATCAATTATCCAAATGACGATTACGAATAAAGCTCTTCGAAACAAGTTTTTTTTAGCCTGAACGATGTCCTTTTTTGCGGTACCAGTATATGTACTAGTACGTACCAGTACCGGTTTTAGGTGGTACTAGTACATTGCCAACTCTATCCCCTGTTCTCAACAAATGCCAAAAAGCCGAGCTTTTTTTCCGGGCCGTATTCACCGGAAAAAAAATTTTCTTTGGTCTTTTGACCTCGGTAGTATTTTTCTTGGCTACGGCAGATTCGTCTATATGAATGGTTTTTCCTGATCTCTCAAATCTGTATCCACAAATTTCTAAGTTGCGAAGGACTCACGAACACGTTGTTCAAAATATAGGATAAAAATCCACTGCCGTTTTTGGAATAACTTCAAGTAGAGTGGAAATTTGACCGACTGGCATTTTTACCGCAAAGAAAAAGAGCAAAGTTAAAACAGCTCGAATCGATAATTTCGAACTTTCAAAAATCATTTTTTTCCAACGACAAGTTTCCCGCTGTTAGTGACCTCCAAGCATACTTATCTATTGTTTTCTCGCTCTCACAGTGCATTCTGCACCAACACAACAGATCGCTACGCAAAGTTCAATTTATCGACAACTCCATAAGCGCTATTGTAGAGGAAGGACGGCTAAGATAAATTAACATTATGACGATGCATTTAATGCTGATTTATGACTTCATTGCTGATATATATGCATTTTTATATCGCTGGTTTGGCCCTATCCAGCTTGTGCACTTACGAAGGGCCCCTTTTGTAATTTAGTTTTTTTTTTGCGAAAAGCAACCGAAATTGCTCATGGCTTTCAGTTTGATTTACGTTGTTTAATTTTCACTGTTCAATTCACAGACCCGTTGGTTCAGTGGTTAAAAGATTAAAGCTCATAGGCCAGAGTTCGAATCCCTGAGGGAGCCAGCTTTTTGTTCTGCGCAGTTACAGTTGCATTTACCACCTATTGTAATATATCATTCCTATTTCCTTCACGCTTCAAAATATCAACTATATTTCAAATGAAAATTGTTTTGTTTGAAAGCGATAGCAATTATAGTAAATTGTTTGGGTCCATTGCCAGCTTAATTTCTAGTTTTCACTAAAAATGTTTGGATCTCAACTAGCAAATCCCCTATTATGCAAAAAGGGAGGAGATTTGTTACTAGATATAAATTTCTCATATGCTTAACCGTTGGGTTATTTCTTTATAGGGGGATATTTGTTAGTAGGTACCCGAGGGGGAATATAGTTAAAGAGATCCAAATTTTCTTCTAGGTTCAGCCTCAGAGGGCTTTGGGGAGTCTTCTGATATTAAAAAAAAATTGCGAAAAACCGGTTAGTTGAATTTCGCCAAAGATCCTTAAGGTTTTCTTGAATATGTTTCAGGTGTTTCTGATGGGGTTTTTCGAGCTAGTGTTATCTTAAAGTTTTTTGATGGATATACGGAATCACGTAACGAATGCTTTGTTGAGTTTTCATAATTTTCTACTAAGTTTAAGCTACTCGCCTTAATGGTGCTATTTTGTATAAAGTTCTCTTCAACTTATTGGCAGCAATTTTCGTATAGCAGAAAACCTCTTTGCAGCTTTTCGTAAAAATATATTTTTCGTCGTTGTTAACAGAATTTTCGATTGATTTCAGGGAAAAGCTAACAGAAAAGTTTTGTTCGAAATTGAAAAAGATAATTCTGCCTCTATGTTTATGACATATTTCTCAACGAATCAAGGGCTCCTTTTCCCCCCACCTGCAATTTTTTACTAGTAAAGTTACTGTTCACATTGTCTGATCATTATGAAAATTGACATGCGGACTAATTAGGATGTGCCAAACACATTTGGTCTTCATATGTAACCTTGTAAAACCACTCGTTACACCATAAAATTGATGGTCGTGGTAGGTGGGGGGGGGGGAAGAAAAAGAGCCGAATCAAGTTTTTTTTTGCGTGAGTATGTGTGTTTTGAGGATGAGGGGGAATAAATAACTTATAATTAGTCTTAATTTTTTTTGAATTTTGGTTTATTCTCCTTTTTTTGGCTTAATAGGTTTCGCTTAATAGGTTTCGCATTCTTTACATCGGCTTAGTGGACTCGTTTTCTTCATTTGACGAGCTAGTACAGTTTTTTTGCATGAGGGTACGTGTTTTGATTTTTTCAGCTCGGTAAATTTTCTTCCGTTGTTAATTTTTCATTGTTGTCTTGGCGTGTTGAATTGTCGCATGCGTTGAATTTTGGGTAATAATGATAAATCAGTCAGAGCACCATGTGTGCGTAACTAATTATTTCTGATACTGGAAGTCCCGAATATTTCTTCTACTTCTTCCTCTAAATTTGAAGCGTTGACAAACAAAGTTAATTTTGACTGATTAGTTTTTTTTAGTTTTCGGATCTTTTTTTTTAACTCAGATTTTCCTGTGTCAGGAAAAATTATGTGTCGTTAGAAACTGGTCTGATATTGACTGAATTTGATATTTTTAATAGAAACTGATCTTCAAATTGTTTCTTACTGCATTTTCAAGGTTGATTTTTTTCAGCGTTGCTCTAATATCTGCAAAAAATCAAAGAGAACTCAAATTTCCTTCAAAAACACGACCAACAGACAGTTGGAAAAGAGTCAGAAATAAACAGGCTTATTAAAAAAAATCCGAAAAAATGAATTGCCTTAAAGCTCGTTGAACTGCTAGAACAGTTTGTTTGTCACTTTTATTAATAAAATTAACCTTCCGAATTTCAAACTGAAAAATATCTAACAGTTTTCAAATTTTAATTAACTTTTTTAGAGTTTCACGTTCACGTTGATTTGCTTTTCTGGGAGAGCACAATTTACCATACTTTTACAGATGATTTTGAATTGAACTCAAAAAAAGTAATACAAACCTAAGAGCATTCATGAAATAATTGATGTGTGAATGCACATTTATAGTTATTGGAGCATCTTGAGGGTATCCTAAAAAATTCAACAAGAGCTATATAAGATTCTTCCATATGTTCAGTGACTCTTAAACTAATTTTTCTCACAGAAAAATCAGAGCAACTTGCTGTGCAAGACGCGCAGAATGATCTGACCATAACTTTCAAGAAAAACTTTAATTTTTTGTAACTATCACAATTTTTAAAAAATTTTAAAATATCCTGTTATGACCATTTAAAAAAAAACGGACTAAAAAAGAAACCGGTTGCACGAAATTCGAAAACCTCAAAAGAATTTCGAAATTAAGGGAAAGGGAAATGTTGCCTTGAAAAGTGTTCGAATTTCAAAAACCAACTAAGATAGATACTTTTTTGGAAAAAATGAACCCCTACTGAATTAATAGCTAATTTTTTTTGTCGCTGGAAAATCCGAAGAAAGTCTTCTTTCGAAAATAGATGTCAACATTTTTCGAGATCTTTACACTTTTTCTGTTCGATAGTGGAGTTTTCCTTCTTTTGACATAAGAAATGGACTGAACTAAAAAAGAAACAAAACGTCCGACCGCGAAAAAAATCAAATTTGAGGAATTTATTTGATTTTACCTGATAAAACCATCACGACCTATCAAAAAACCATCACCACCTATATAAGTGTCTTCACTACGTTCATTTACAATCAAAGATATCATTTATCAAATTAAGACTATTAGATTTAGTTCGACTTTTTAGATATTCCTGATAAACCAATCAAAATCAAATCAGATTAATCCTTGAATGCATCAAGAAAATTCACTTGTGTGAAAGAATTTGAAAATTGGAAAAATTATTACTTTTGTTTAAATTTTTTTTGATATTTTGGTTTCTTTTGAAGGCGATTGAATTAGATGATATAACGCTAGAAAACGTAGCAGTAATATCTAAACTGTTAACAGATATTCATGTTTTTAAAGTAAAATGAGATAAATCTCGTTCCCTCTGTTTTTTTTGTAGTTTGTTCGATGTTTCAATTGAGATTTTAAAAAGAAATAATTAACCTGAAAATTATCTCTGTCTTTTCCTTCATCAGGGCATGTTTCCTGCCTCATTTGTGAGGAGAAAAGGACAATGCAAAGCAACAGGTCAGTACGTGTTCAACGCAGAATGTGCAGAGGACCTATCAGTATATCCAGGTGAGACCCTTTTCTTGGCAGAAATCATAGACGAAAACTGGGTTTGCATAGAGAACCAACGGTGACTAAGAGGCAATGTTCCGAGGAACTTCCTTTCTGCAATCGTCGTAGAAACTGAAGAAAGTCGAGATCCAGCCACCGGCTTGTTTTCGAATGGTTTTGGAACCACCACGTCTATGAACTCAACGAAATATCAACAGTCTAATCAAACACATGCAAAAAGCTCCTCAGGAATCGACAGTTTTGGACTGAACAATGAACTGCCTCCAAGTGCTTCTTTTATTCAAACCGAACACTCTACAAACAATATACATACATCAGCATCATCAACGCAATCAAACAGTGCTTCAAGTCCTCAAAATCACAACGTACTCCTGGAGGAACGAGTGATTGAAATTTCATTTCCCCAGCTGGAGGGACAGGCGAGCTTCGAGTGACGGTCCACTGAAGACCAGCTTAGTGACAATGTGGGAACTCATGAAGCCGTCATGGTGCCCAAATCCGAACGCGGGCCTGATATAGGACCTCATCGCTGAAATTGAACTGGAGGAGAACGACGATGAGAGCCTGCATGACCTAGCTGGGATACATCATCTACGGGCTCTATAAATAACGAGGCAAGATGAAAAACAACCCACGGAGCCGCCAGGGGAAATCTCCAAGTGATTGGATGAAGGAGCGTATCTGCTTAGCTTACAGTTGTGGAATGGAAGGGCACGCATGTGGGAATGGTCATTGCCTGAAAACATTGAGCGAACAGCACTGCCAGCGAGCCAAATTATATTGAAGATTGAGTATATCAGAGAAAAATGATATAGAATTGATTGCGGATTGCCATGGAATGACGGACGTGAATCTGATGACTGCCTTGGGATTCTGTAGCATGGTCAGCTCGATTGAGTCCTTGGAACGCCTGGAGCGTGCCCATGAGCTGGTCACGTCCTTGAGTGTGGAAGTGTTCCCTGGAGAATTACAAACGGAGCAGAAAATTGGAAGCTGGCGGGAGGCTCTTGAGAACGAGATGAACCTAAAGCACAGCATTGGATATCATAGGACAGCCCGCTCGAAGTTTCTGGTGAGATCTATCGTGGCACCATACTGCAATAGCAAGTACCCGACGCACATGGTGATTTTTTATGCAAGAACACAACACCGACTGATAGACCAGCTCTTCTCGGTGCCCAAATGCGCGTGATTGTCGAGAATGTCGGAGAGATCCCATGAATTGTTAAGGAATATCCTCCGGGCAGTCCTGGAGAGGTCTAGTGATGAGTTGGAATAAATAGTGGGAGACGACTTTGTGAAGTGGGGTGAAGAGAACATCAGTAAGTTCCAGAAGAACAAAGCGATGGGAATAAGGTCGAGCAATTTTCCCACGATAGACGAAAAAGATGAGACGCATCAAACGATGATGGAAATTGAACCCCCGCTAGTGGCGTCGGAATATCGAACTTGGAGAAACATCCTGTTAATTCATGGGGAGTACCCGTGTCACTTCCTGGCGCAGACGTTTTGGTATCCCAAGAGAGCAAACCTAGTACTGGTTTGGGATGCCGAAGAATTGTTCTCCATGGTGTTGTATAGTGTTATTTGTTTTATTTAGTTCACTTTGCAAGCTGTCAATCAACTGTTCACTCTTTATGCTAAAGTAATCGATTAGCAGGTGTTTGTCCTTGGAACAGTCTGTCACCCTTGGATACTGTTTACAACCATTCTCTATGCTAACTTTGTAAGATTAAGTTGACTAACTTTGTATTGGAATTTACAATTGAACGACTAGCGTTTTATCACTTTCAGCAGTCTCGGGTGGGGGGAAGAATCCACTGGGGATTAAGGGATTCTGGTCAGCGAAATTTACGGAACCGTCGATGATGGGGGAATTCTGGATTAACCGATTCCAATGGGGAATGGTCGCTAAGCACTCGATAAACTCGAAGAACTACTAGTATGCAGCGACTCTCACAGCCGCCCAGGTTACTGCTTTGCCCGAGGAAGTCGATGGGAAAAATCGACTGGAATCAGAGCAAGTACTAATTTCCAATTTGTATTTGTGTCTGGGAGAAAAGGGATAAGATGAACTACACAAGAGACGACCACACTCGGATCTATTAACGGTTCGTTACCCCAGGATCCTAGACGTATTGGAGATGGAGTTTAGGAAAGAAAGGAATGAGACATACGAGACATTTCAACTTCTCTCGCGGAAACAATTCATTAATGAAACTTTGGAGCAATTTCATTCTGTACTTAGCGGACTGGGAGCCCAATGTAATTTTGGAACGTTGGAAGATCGTATCTTAAGGGATGTATTCATTGTAAACATGAATAACCGGGAAGCACAAAAGAAATTATGCAGGTCAACGAAAACACCGAAGGAATTCTATCGGATAGCTCTTTCGTACGAGCGAGGAAACAAATACGCGACATCTTATGTTGCCACGGGACCGGGGGGAGCCCAAGGATCATCATCAGGAGGCGGCGGAATTCAGATAAAATCTGAACCAGTCGGAACGATCCGTGGAGGGTATCGTTACAGTCGTGCAAGGGGCCGAGGTTCATACCAAGGGTGGGGATCAAATCGAGGCGGAAATTTGTCTCAAAACAATCGATGCTACAATTGCGACCAACAAATTTTCACAAGAAAACACTTGAACAGATGTCCCGCGAGGGGAGCTACATGCAATTTTTGTCATAAACTTGAACATTTTGAACGTACTTGTAAGGGGAAGCGTGGAAATCAACGAGGACGGGGATCGGTCGGAATGATACGGGAGAATGTTGACGATACTAACCTGGAAAATTCGGCGGATGAAGAAGCGTAACAACATGCAAGTTCCATTGGATGGGTTAATTAGAATCCATTGGTACATTCGTGGGACTCAAGCAGCTCAGACGGGGATTATGTGGTAATGGCGATAAAACATAAACGATCCACCGAATTGAAAGTCGCTGGGGCACAGTTGCCGATGAAAGTAAATGGGAAATCCACTCGTGTGTGGATTGATAGCGGGTCTCCGATTTCAATCTTCACCATTGGGGAGTTGCGGAAAACTTTGGGAGCTTCCGGAGTAAAATTGGATACCCTGTCGGAGGAGGATAATGCATTTCGGGATTATGGGAACAATCCATTGCACATGATCGGAACGATGGCTGTAACGATACAATCCAATGGCTGGAAGATACACGCGAGAATAAAAGCAATCGTAGGGAACCGCCCATCAATAATTTGACGATATTTGACGCCCCAACTAGGACTACAGCTGGTGCAGCAATCACCGGGGGATCAGATAATGTCCATTGGAGAAGTGAATCAGGACGCAATGGAACCGGAGGGGGAGTTGGACTCTTGGCAAACTTATTTCAGTAAGCAGTTTTCAAACCTTTTAATAGCATCGGAAAAAAAGGTAACTACAAAGTGCAAGCAGAATTTTTTGAAAACCTCCTTCTAGTCCAACAGAAAGGACGTCGAGTCCCGATTTCCTTACAAGAAAAAGTGGATACTGAAATCGATAAACTATTGAAACAAGGTCATATCGAAAAACTGACAGAATGTTCGGACAAATACTATGTGTCCCCAATAGTAATAACAGTAAAGAACGATGGGTCCGTGAAACTAGCGCTCGAGTCGAGGGAATTAAATAAACAGGTGCATAAGAACAAATACCAAATGCCGAATATCGAAGAATTAATGGACACAGTCGGACAAACGATTAGCGAAAAAAATCAGGAGACATATATTTCACCACGATGGTTCTAACATATGCATATGGCCAATTGCCGTTAAACGCTGAAACAGGTGTACAATGTAATTTTTCTCTAATTGGAGGCCGCTCGACGGGTACGTACCGGTTCAAAACCGGATTCTAAGGTCTAACTACAATGCCTGCGGAATTCAAGCGCGCAATGGATTGTGTACTCGCAGAATATCCGCAGGCGCACGCGTTCATCGACGATATTTTCGTCGTGACCAAGGGAACCGCGACAGTAGAGAAAATATTAAAGAAACTGGATCGGGAAAATATGTCTCTGAAACTAACAAAATGCAAGTTCGCCCAACGGGAATGCGAATGGCTAGGCCATAAAATAGCATCGACTGGAATAACTCCATTAGTTAGAAAAACAGAACCGATAGAGGCGCTAACGCCGCCGCGAACGCTGTCTCAGCTAAAATTGTTCATGGGGTCAATACACAGCCTGCACAAGTATCTACCGGCGTTAGCTGATTCATACGCGCCGTTGCGACCCTTACTAAGTAAGAATAATGAATACATCTGGACCCCCAAATTTCAGAACGCGTTCGAAAATCTTAAGAAACAGGTGTCGAATATTGTTGAACTACGGCATTTTGATATACACAAGGACATTCGTATAGTGTGCGATGCAAGCCATAACAGGCTCGGTGCGGTGTTGGAACAGTTAGGGCAAGAAGGGTGGCGCCCAATTTCGTTTGCCTCGCGATACCTTAACGAAGCGGAAAAGAAACATTCAACGAACGAATTGGAGATGTTGGCAGTTGTGTGGGGGCTGAATATTTTCGAAATTAAATACTGGGTCGGAATTTTTTAATCGTCACCGACCACAAAGCGTTCATATCCCTTTTGAAATAATAATGCGTAATGATAAGAAAAATAAGACGATGTTTAGCCGTTTAACGCGCTGGTTAGATTGGCTGATTCCCTTTGATTTTCGAATTGAACATAAGCCAGGGGCGAAAATTGGGTTGGCGGACTACTTATTACGTAACCCAAGTAGAGAAGCAACGCCAATCAGTACGTATGATAACATGTTTTCTGTGGCAAAGATCAACCTAATTCGCACCGCTCTCGGTTTTAATGTTAGTAATACATCCAGGGGATACAAATCATCCAATTATAAATCCAAGGGACAGCATATCACAACGGAAAGTCAGCAATCTATAAAAAAAACCATCTCTTCAAAATCTGGATCGGTCACGGGTTATAAAAACGAAAAATGCTTGTTTAGATGCCGCCGATCCTAATGCGCTGAATATGCCCCATCCAATTGATACAAACTGGAGTGTAGGATCGGACTTAGCATATGACATCAATCACAGGAGCCATGCACGCCGATTAACCGATGACCAATCCGCCAACCAACACGACGAGCCGTCGATCCTAAAACCCGCAAACTCCAGCGGACAACCAGGACCACCTGGATTGTTGTTCCAGCGAACTGGAAACAGGAACCTAAAAAGGTATAAACAACTTCACTCTAAAGTAAAATCTGAAAGTACGCATACGTTACCTTTAAATAATGCGGTGG
>NW_026971554.1:0-1000 GCF_963678635.1 Symsagittifera roscoffensis | reverse complement strand
GAAGTGTTTTCATTTGTAAACCTTATATTCCCACTTCCATCCGTTCCACGTCCCGCCCGACTCTCAACCAGAGCAGGGTTCGGATGGATCTCTATTTCTATTATTGCCTTTTTGTCTCCCGAGGACTTTTTACTCCTTGTTTCAAATATTCCGCCTGAAACACTTTCTTTTTCTTGTTACGAATCAATCAGTTGTTGCGAATCAAACTGTTCCTTGTTACAAGGCCACGATTTCGCCAGTTCCACAGGAACTCTAGATCGAGACGAGATGTCAGAACTGACCGATATTTCGACTGAAATTTCAGCATAACAGGATCAACCACTGATAAAACCATGCCGCATGGGATGATAGAAAAAATGGCAACGTGCTCCTCGTTTTCAGAAGGAGTCAAGAAATTTTTGGGAAATTTCTCTCCCTATTTTATGGGAACGAGTATATGTGAAGAAGTAGATACCCAAGAAGAAGAGGAGGACAAGGAAGTTATCGAAGACTATGAGTCTCAAGTAAGCATGAACAGTTCGTCCATGAAAACGAAGCATCAACAAACATCGAGACTAGCTATTCGGATCGGTTTGGTACGGTCAGAACCATAAACAAGACTTTCGATTGAATACAAAATCAAGAAAGCTCTTGACCATGACAAACTCGAGAATGCAACCCGGAATGGATAGTAACACAGGGTCAAGAATCACACCAGCGAAACTAGACGTGGGTTAAGAAGAAACATTGAGACAGAGAGGTAAAACTCGTCTCGACCAGAAGCAAACTGCCTGGAACCAATAGGGTGACGCCATCACTATTGACACCACTAGTGGACAACGGGGCATCGACGAAACAGGCCTTCATCGATTGTGGACAGCATGGGTGAGCATCGTGAACAGATGTCCATAAGAACGAGTGAGTTAGAGAGAACAGTTCATGTTGAGAGGGAAAGCCTGCGGGACCAATTTAACCACAACAGACAGGAAGTCAGCAGAAATGAAAAACGCTTAAAAGAAAG
>NW_026971553.1:0-69494 GCF_963678635.1 Symsagittifera roscoffensis | reverse complement strand
TGGCTTTGGTGCTCTGGCTATGGGTATTGGACGAGTAGCACTTCCGTTAGCTCGAAAATTTATAGTACCAGCAGCAAAACGTATTGGTAAAGAATTACTTGTTCAAGCAGCACCCGAATTAATAGATATAGCAACCAGGAAGAAAACGCCGAGACAAGCCTTGAAAAACACAGTAAAAAACACAATAAAAAAACAAGTTGGAGCTGGACGCAGCAAGTCACGTATGAGCAGAAAACGGAGGAAGACAACAACAACATCAACAACAACAAGAAAAAGAAAAACTCTCATTCCTAAGAAACGAACTCCACTGAGAAGTCGCTCCAATTTTTTCACCAAAGTACGAAATGATTTCTAATTTATTACCAACTGAAGCAACTCACAGCTCATTAGATTTATTTGAAAAACCTCCTCTACTCGTTACATTTGAAAATGCTTTCACTCAAAAAATTGGTCCATCTTATTCACCTGATGGTCCCATGCTCGAATTTGAAGTTTTAGGAGATAGAAACAACTTTATTGATCTTCAACGAACTCGCTTGGAGATTGTTGCACGCATTCTTCAAAATAATGGTAATGTACTGCGAACTCACGCCACAGAGGCAGGGCAACGAGACGCACCATATTTGGTTAATAATCCACTTTCATCTTTATTTTCTGAATGCACCATGTCCCTGAATGGAGAAAAAATTTCAACAACTAATGCCAATTTTGCCCATAAGAGTTTCATTGAGACAGAATTTTCTCACGGTATTGATGCAAAGAAAACGTGGCTTGCTTGTCAAGGCTATTATTATGAAGATATTCCATCAGGTATTGATGGTGCTAATGGGCGAGCTGAAGATGTCGCTGAACGTAAGCGAATCGTAGCAGCATCAAGCGAATTCCGATTATTTGGTAAAATTGCCTGTGATTTTTTATCATGCGACAAACATCTTATCAGCGGTGTTACAATAAGACTTTCTCTGAGACGATCTCCTAATGACTTTGTTATTATGTCTGAGCACGCTACTAAACATTACCAAGTCCAAATCACTGAGGCTAACCTATATGTGCGCAAAATGACAGTAACAGATTTTGTACTATCATCGATAGAAAAAACTCTGTTGAAAACACCTGCAATATACAATTATATTGAAGTTTTACCAAGAACCTTTTTGGCCACAACTGGTGTGCAAAGTTGGCGACAAGAAGACGTTTTTGCCAAAGAGCCAGTCCGTCGAATGATTTTGGCAATGAGCTCGAATACAGCATACCTGGGTACTAACCGAACAAATCCGTTTCATTATCAAAAGTTTCAGCTGAATGAAATCATTGTTTACCGAAACGGCCTACCCATTGCAGGAACTCCTGTGTCAACGACTGATAACAAAAGAATATACTATAACACATTGGAAGCTCTAGACTTTGTTTTTAACAATAGTCATGGAATCAATTTGGCTAATTATCACAATCATTATATTATGGCATTTGATCTCACATCTACTCAGGAGGCTTCACACGACTTTATTCATCCTGAATTGACCAATTGCACCATTTCAGTAGAACTGAAGTTTGATGCACCGCTGGGGGAAAATGTAGAGTTACTTTTCATGGGAGAGCGTGCATCAACAGTTTACGTGCGTTCCGATAGAAAAATAGCTAAAAACACTCTAATGAATTGAATCGAGGGAAAAAATGGACAATTTGCAGATTATTGAGCTTATTAACAGATGCAAACATTTGAAACATCGATTTCGTGGCATTTTTCCCGCTAACTTAGCATTTAATACAATATTGAAACGCGACAATACTTTCATGATAGTCAATGCATCAAACTCAGACCAGCCAGGAACTCATTGGTTACTGTTTGCTCAAGCTGGTGGTCAAATCTTTTTTGCAGATCCTCTTGGACGAAGCCTACACAACTATCCACATGTATACAAAAATATGAGACGTTCTATCCATGAGGGAAACCAAATACTGATGAATAAGCCAATCCAATCAGCTAACTCGGTCTTGTGTGGACTTTATTGTATTTATGTTGCTCATGTTATAATTTCTTCTAAGTTTCCTATAGGTTTCAAGGTTAACGATCATGACATGATGCGTTTTGCTAAACATATGATGTTATAACTTTGTGATACTGTTGCATTTCTTTAATGATTTATAATTGATTTTTTTAAAAAAAAACATGTTTTATGGTTGCTAGAACACATACCGCTGGAATTATCTCAGAAATGTTTTTTTTTCAAAAATTGTATTTCTTCTCCATTATAAATTTAACAAACAAAGTATTCGAATCAATCTCTAATCGACCATACCCACTCAAAATAATATCAATGATTTTTGAAAATTCGGCAGCATTATCCCCATTCAAAATTCGAATAAAACGTTCAATGGTTACATTAGTAATTAGATCAGTTTGAGTTTGAATGGATCGAGTCTGTGATGCAAAGCAAATCTGTGGCAATCGTTTTCGCAAAGAAACTCCGGCGGTGTCAAGGTTGTTAGTCGAATTGTAGTTAACAGCCAATTTCATTTTTTCCATCAGTGGTCCTGATAGATGATATTTGCTGCACCGCATAATCAAATATTTAAAGGATGAAAGGAGGCAAGGCACAATAAAAGATTTTAAGGTCATCTTGTTAACTGCTTCAGTGCATTCTTTTGTAACTTCGATAAGAACGTGGTAATGTGGCTGACCATTGGCAGGAGATTGGGAACAAAAATCGTTCTGATTTGAATGGACTGCAAATGCAAAGTTCGTATTAGAAGGAAGGTCAGAAACGTCGGGTTCATTGTTCAGAAAAAAAAATTTAAAGTTTTTCCGAAATTGTTTAAAGTATTCCGGCGATTGTTCATACATTGCTTCAACCATTCTGATAATTAATAAATGAAACTGGGTTTTTTTTCCACTTACTCAAGCCACTCGACTTTTTTTGTTGGAATAATCTTCTTCATCATCCTCTCCGTTTTCACTATTACAGTCTTTTTCGGAGTAAACCGATCGTTTTGATTTATATCGTCGTTTTTGAGGTTTATCGTTTCCTGTTGTGGAAGTTGAAATCTTTTCACCAGTTGGTGCTTTGATCATTTTTTTTACTTTTGAATAATTATCTGCTAAGCTATCAAATTCTTTCGTCGTCAAAGTAACTGCTTGATACAATTTGAACACTTCTTCGTCAGTTTTCTTATACAATTTTAGTGTAATATAGGTACCTGTTTTTTCAAATGTTTTTGTTCCAACTCTGACTATACGTTTTTCTCCTGAAGAAATATCACGAAAGTCATCAAAAAAGTTAGTATCACTTTCAAGCGTGTACATAGTTGGGTAGCGGTAATTTTATTCAACCGTATCAGTCAAGAGACAATTTAAGAATGATTTACCTAGCCGGTGAATAGCTTAACTCGGGTGATTTCTTTTTCGGTATAGCTTAAGCTTCATTGGGGACTTTTAATTAGTTTGCAGTTGGAAATTTATGAGTTTAAGTTATACATGTCAAATCTGTCTGGCAAATTCCCGTTTTAGCTCATAAATCTCAACGGTTTTACCCTGGCGGCATGCCTGTTATCTCTTTGAAGTGTAAAACTTCTGTCATTTTGTGCTTAGGGTATCATAAAAAGGCGCCATGCTGTTTCTTTGAAGTATAGATTTTCAAAGCGTTCACATTTCTACTTTAATTGCAAAAGCCCTGAAAACATATTAAAATTTTACAAAACTCGATCTATGGTAATTGGCTAAAACTAGACCACCAGCAATAAAAAACTAAAAGTGGTACGTCAAACTAAATCTACTCACTATTTTCATTCAATCTCTCAAAATCAAACAAAACAAAATTTTCAACGATGGCAACTCCACTGCAAATTATTTCAATTAATTCTCTTGAAAGAGCTATATTGTACCAAACTTATACCAGAGATTCTATCGTAGTGGTTCAACAGGAACGGAAAATGCGTCATCGAAACGCGAGTCCTTTGAACGATCTTGATCCAGGAAGCCAAGAATTCGATGAATGGGTCACTAAAAACCATATGATGTTACCCCATTATTTGCTAGATCAAATTGGTATCCTCATACAAAGCAGAAAACAGGTCTACGAGAGTTGTTGTGTGACTGAATCGTATCCTGCGCTGAAGCGCACAGATATTCAAGACCCTACTTGCCTTGATAGTTCACCGAGAAAAATACTGTTCAACTACGATTGCCAATCAATCCCCTTTTACGAAAATCAGGAAGGATCCATTAGAGATTTAGCAGAGCGAGAAAGTTACTGGAACATTGAGTCGATTGAATCACCAGATTCAACAGAGAAAAAAGATGAGGACCAGCAGACGCCCAAAACCCCAATAAAACCGGATATCTTTTCAATCACTCAACATCAGCAGCAGCAAACTTCTTCTGCTTCTTCTTCCGGCAGTCAAAGTCCCACTGCACCAAAGTTAGTAGCTGAGACACCGCCTATCAATGCTTGCTATGCGCCGAAAAAAACGCAAACTGCAATTTAGAGATCTCTGAAAACTCAAAAAAAAAATTTGTTTCCACCGAGAGTGCACCAGTTTGGGGGTTTATTATTTAGTTTGATAAGTTTTTTTTATTATTGTGGCTGAATCTTTGCTTAAGTTTTGTTTATGATTTTTCTAATTTAATGTTTGCTCTCTAACTTTTTTTCAGAAATCTTTGAAAGAATAAAACTAAACAAAAAGAAACATATTTTAAAAATTTTTTTGTTTTTGAAAAAAAATTAAGAGTTTCAAAATTTTGTTTGAAACAAACAGTGGTATCAAAAATTATCCTCTGGTTTCGACAAGTAGTAGGTGATCAACTTAGCTAATGAAAGTTTGCCTGTATATGCAGCACCTAACAAGTTATTTCTGTTCAAAACCGAAACCAGAAAAAGTAAGCAAAGTTTTGTTTTTGTTTTTTGTCCAAAAAATGCCAAAAATTGATTTCGTGAACTGCAACTTTATCTCATACTGTTGCTATAAGGGTATTACGGCTGATGAAACCCCCAGTTCCTTGATACAACGCTTTTTGAAATGTTATTTTTGAGAAAATCAAAATTCATTAAAATTCATCGTTGGCTAAGTGTCGTTCACTATGAAGCCGTGCTCAGAAATGGATGAAACCAATTTTTTTAGACTCAGCGGGGTCGAAAACAAGGCGTACCCGCCGTTTTCGAGTCTAGGCGGCCACGTTTCAAAAGATATTTGGTGGTTTTTGAAAGGACTGCATATCCACTGAGACAATGCTCCTCACAACCCTGCAGTGGAAACCATCTAAAAGTAAAAGCTGAAACACTGCAAAGGACCCAACAGATACCTGAATCAGTGAACATATACGCCGAATGAATTTAATAAAAACAAGAAAAAATCAAAAAAGAATAAATTGACCTGTTTGGTTTTTTCGATTTTCAGAAGTTTGACATGAAAAATTCCCATTATTTAATTTTTAAAAAATTAATGATATGAAGCTTTATCACTTCTTTGACAGCTCAATTGATGATTAACTACATTCGGTGTAATGCATTCATTTCACTCTGCTGGGCTTAGGTCTACTCGGGTGAGGTCTTTTTGAATTGAGTGCCGATGAATTGTTTGAAGCTACACAACTTGTCTAGGAACTTTGTGGTTAATTCAGAAAATTTGGTTGATTTATGAGACTATTTTATAGGTTTACTTAATGAGCCGAAGTTATTTTCTTTGATGTATCTGAGAGCATTTTTGGCGCACCCTCTCGATTTTATTAATCTAAGCTCCACCTTAGGAAACCACTCCTTGTTTGGCAATTAAGCAAATGATAGAAAAAGTTTGAAAATCTAAACAGATTTAATAGCAGTCGTAAAACAAACGGAAAATCACTCGAACTCTGTTGACTTGTAAACCAGTATCTGCTTTATTTGAACCTAGCTTTCGGAAATATCAAAATTCTCAAAAAACAACCACCTCGCAATGTCTACAAAAGTCGTACCCTGTAATCTCTGCCAAAAAAAACTGAGTGACCGGCGAAGCCTCAAAAAACATCTAATGGCTGTTCACAAGATTGATCCTGTGAAAACCGACTACATCTGTGGTCACTGTGAACTAGAGGATAAGTCACTTCGCGTCATTTGGGAACATGTCGTGGAGCGTCACAAAACAATCGATGAAACGGAAGAAAGAAGAATTTGTCTCTACGACATGAATGTGTTCCAAAATGATCGCGCATATGCTGCGCATATGCTAAACGAACACGGTCTGCCAGCATGGGATGTGAGCCGAGAAATCCTCACTTCTATACAACCTGAGACAGCTTTTGATGGAGCAGTCAGGACATACGATATAGTGCCGATGGAAACGGAAGTGGACCTACTAGCGCTATTCGTGACCAAGAGAGACGAAATCGAAGAGCTGATACTTCAAAATACCATGTATGAGCCTCAGAAAGCTCAATTGTCAGCAGAAGTAACTCTTGAAAAAGAGAAGGCAGATGGCACAGAAGAAGTAATAACCATCTTCGCCAATTGCAAAATGCTTGCTGTAGACGTTCAAGGATGGACCCAGGACCAATTCTATGATTGCGTAGACCAAATATTGTCTACTGTCCATCAATATGCGTCTCATGGTAGTGGCTGGAGAATCCGCAGGATTGATAAGATTGTCCTAAAAATGGTGAAGTCTGCACCGATCAGGGGTTCATCGTACTTGCCACTACCAGCCGATCTACTGAAACTCAAACGCTTCTTGTTGAATATTCGCAATTATGAAGACGATCGATGCTTTGAGTACTGCTTCGTTGCTGAGTATCATCGGCAGAAAAATATCCCGCTCACTCTTCGTACGATGCAGAATAAAGAGGAGGAGAAAGCGAGCTTCTATGATTATCGCAGAAACTCAAGAGCACACGAGCCAACTGGTGATTTTGTGTACCCAATGGGACTACCGGCTATTGCACGCATCGAAATTTTGAATGAAGTGCAAGTGAATGTCTTCAGGTTAGTTGAAGTTTTAATCAAATTTTTTTTTTTTATTGATGTGAAGCTGTATCTAAGCACATCAGAACAAATGGTTGGCTGCACATTCGTTGAAGAATTATTATTATTATGACATTAAAAATTAGTATAAAAATATCATTCAAAATTTTTCTCTAGGTACAATGAAAAGACTCTTCTACCCCTGAGAGTGTCAAAATATCAGACTAATTTTGTTGTGGATTTGCTGCTTCTAAACGATATGGGCACGCATCACTACGTCGTGATAAAAGACCTGAACAAGCTAGTGAGCAAAATGCAAAAAAGAAAACTGAGATCGAGAAACATGCTGTGCCGAAATTGCTTCCACCGGTGTTCATCTGAGGAACGACTTGAGCGCCACCAGTTAATCTGCATGGGGAACGAACCAGCAATCGTTACCATGCCAAATGTTGACAAGAGCAGCGTAGGCTTCAAAAACATCGGTGCTCGAAGCTATAGCCCATTCGCGGTTTACTTTGATTTGGAGTCTGTGCTGGAGAAGGTGGAGACGGTGAGAAATAATCCTAACTGCTCGAGCACAACCGTGATTGAAAAACATAAGCCCAGCAGTTTTTGCCTTGTCGTTGTGGAAGCTGGAAACCCGAAACCTGCGTTTTTTTCACTTCATCGAGGAGTGGACGCCATGACTAAATTCGTTCGAATGCTGGAAGTATTGGCGCGTGACTTTCATAATAAAAAACGACGATACCCGAACTACCTCGGAAGCACCACTATTCTTGAAGACAGTGGCAAATGCTGGATTTGCGAAGAGGAATTCTCCGAAACTAACGCGAAAGTTTTGGACCATAATCATTTCGATGGATCATTCCTCGGATGGGCTCACAACAAATGCAACTTCCTGAGACGTACCATACAATTCACCCCTGTCTTTGCCCACAATCTCCAGAATTATGATTTGCACCATGTACTGAAGAGTCTGCAAGATACCAATACCAGAAACACCTTTTCGGTCATTCCTCTCAATGACGAAAAATTTATTTCACTAACAATGAAAGTGTGGATTAGATCGTACACTAACGAAAAAGGAAATGTCTATAATGTCTACGAAGAAATCCGTTTTGTGGACAGTTGTAAATTTATGAACAGCTCACTCGATGAGCTAGCTCGAAATCTACCCGTGGAAAAGTTCATCTATCTCAATAACCACTTTGCTACCCGACCGGAAGAAGATAAAGCATTGATTCGACAAAAAGGTTACTTCCCCTACTCGTATGTTGACAGCCATGCAAGATACACAGAAGATGGACTACCTGCACGCGACAAGTGGACCAACACGCTGCAAGGAGGTGTTGTTAGTGTCAGTGAAAAAGAATACCAACATGCATGGTTAGTGTACACTCGTTTCGGTTGTCAGACTTTGGGCGAATACAGCGATTTGTATCTAACGACTGATACCTTGATTCTTGCATGCGTTTTTGAAGAGTTTAGACGAGTGTGTTATGAAACATATAAGCTAGATTGTGCTCAATATTTCACGGTTAGCAATCTCTCAGGGGATGCATTTTTGCGAACATGCAAGGCTGACCTCCATTTGCTCACTAATAGGGAGCACTTGGATATGGCAGAAAACCTGATCAGGGGGGGCATTGCAAGTGTGTTTGAAAAAAGACTTGTTTCCGCCAACAATAAATTTGTGAAAAATTACGACCCTAAACAGCCTAACACTTTCCTCTTCATGATAGACGCGAACAATTTATACGGCGGAATTATGGAAAAATTTCCTCTTCCACTTAACTCATTCGAGTTTAATGACCAAGTTACTATAGCCGAAATTCTCAACACGAGCAGAGAATCCGAAATTGGATACATTTTGGACGTCGATCTTTTATACCCCGATCATTTGAATGATGCACATTCGGATTACCCACTCGCCCCAACAAAAGAAATTGTGTCCAAAATGTGGCTCAGTGAGCTTCAATTGGACATGTTGAAAAAAATGAACATTTCGGATAAAGTGGGCACTACGCCAAAGCTCATACAAAACTTCTTTCCAAAGAAAAACTATACTGTACACTACCTAACACTTCAGCTCTATGTCAAACTTGGTTTGAAAATTGAAAAAGTTAATCGAGTACTGCAGTTTAGACAAGAAAAATTTATTGCACCATATGTTCAGTTGAACACTGAGCTCCGAAAAAAAGCTACTACCAAGTTTAAACAAGATTTCTTCAAGCAAATAATAAATAGTGCGTTTGGAAAATTCTGCGAATCAAAAAGGAATCGACTTATTGTAGATATTGTTCGCAATGCTGAAGAACTGCAAAATTTATCAAGGAAAAAAAGATTTAGCAGTATAAAAATTATTGACCAACACTTGGTATCTGTAACCTCAAAACCTGTGAACATTAACTGGGATAAGCCCACAATTGTTGGTGCAACGATACTAGATTTGGCAAAATTTTACATGTTCCAGTTCCATTACAACATAATCAAGAAAAATTTTGACGCAACTCTTTTATATTCGGACACTGATTCGTTCCTGTATGAAATCCGCAGCAAAGATCTCTACAAGGAAATTGAGAAAAACCATGAACTGCGAAATCATTTTGACTTTTCAAATCTACCAGTCACCCACCCCCTCTACACCAACGAGAATTTACGCGTTACCCTGAAATTCAAGGACGAGTTTGCTGGGGAGATCATACAGGAGTACGTCGGACTAAAACCCAAACTGTACAGCATTATTTCTTCGAGTAAGTTTCTTTTTCTTTTCTTTTACCATTTTGCAATTACCATTTTAGAAAAGGGCAACAAAAACAAATCATAAGATTATGTAGTGAGGGTTGGGGGGGGGATGGAGGTATTTATGTGGAAAAGAGAAAAAACTGTTAAAAATTTGAAGTAAATTGATTGTATTTTTGTTTCAGACATGGACAAAAAAAGCGCGAAAGGTATTTCTAAATTTTCAAAAATGGAGCTAACCCATAATAAGTTTAAACAAACATTGACTTACTGTTCGCTGGTCCGGTCAGAAAATGTGAGGATAAATTCTTGCAATCACAATTTACAAACCATAATAACGAATAAAATTTCCCTGAGCGCATTTGACAATAAGCGCTATATACATGCAGACAGAGTAACTACTAGTCCTTTCGGACATAAACGTTTGCGTGAGGATATGTTCATAAGAGAAATTGGGCGCACCATGGACTGGGGCGAATACGACGTAGACGACGACGCCGTGGTCCCAACTCCCACCGATAACGGAAGTGGGGAGGATTTGGCTGAAGCTATAGAAGCGCAGGGTGGGTATTATGTGGATATTTTTACTCTACCAGATATGGGGTTCAACCAACCCACATACACTGATCAAGAGCTAGAACAGGATTTGGTAGATTTCGACCAGCTAAGTGGGCAAAGTGAGTCAGAACCAGCAGCGTACAACTGCCCCTATTTGGACATTGAAGCTCGAGAAGAAAACGAGCGGGAAGAAATTAGACCACCTAAACGGCGGTGCTTAAATCGACGTGCTTTTATATTAGACGATTCTGACTAAGTAACTTCTGATTATAAATGTAAATGATTCGCTTTATAGTACTTTTCATTCAGGAAATAAAGCTTTTCAAAATTGTTCTTTTGACCGAAAAGTGAAATAATCAACAACTCTAATCATGAGGGGGAGGGGGGTATACAAAACAACAATATAAACTTACCAATATCACAGCATTTTATTTAATTCCACACGTGGCGATAAAGATTACAAAATAATCCACAATATAACGCGCGCAGTAAAGTTTGATCTGTCAAAGTCAAAGGGAAAACATGCACCAACCAAAACTTAATTCCATTCCGTTTCCATAAAGTGGCTGGAAAATTACCAATTTTAACCCCCCTTAAAACATGCGTGCCCGAAAAAGTAGTGGCTTTAACCCCTTTGGGGGTTAAAAGTGGTAAGTACAACGGCACATCGAAAAAAAGGGGGGGTTAAAAGTGGTCATTTTCCTAGCCACTTTTACTATACTACTCAATTTGTAGAATGTAAATAAATTTTCTCCTCTAAAGTTTTTATCAGCGGCTTGAGCAATGTGTGTTCTGTTGATAAGGCGAGAGTTTTGGGGTAAAAGTGAATTAATATCCAAATGAGCTTCCGGTATTTTTCAGGAATTTCCATATCTTTTTGGCCAAGTTATGATGTTTCGTCTCAGGATTTTTAGCAATAAAAAAGACGCGAATGCCTCGAAAGATTAGGAGTGACTACAACATGACTTTTTAGTACAATAAAATCTGAAAAAATTTTGTGTTAGTAATTTTAATGTTTTTCGTTTGATGAAAAAAAATAAGAAAGAAGAAATTGAAAAAATAACAGATTGATGTTTGCAGAAGGAAATCCAAGCAATTTTGAGGACAGAGATTAGAATTGTTTATCATCACAAATTTTCAAGTGAAACTAATAATCTTCAAGGTATGTTTATTGTCACAAACTTTCAATGCACAGCCAATAACATGTAAGAGGTTACTGAAAAATATGTTCCATAAAACTGCGTCAATGGAAGTTCAAAGTTATTGCCTATCAGATTGTTGCTTTTTACAGTATTGCTGTACTACAAACTCTTTTTCAAAGTATGAATTTGGAATAAGCTTTTTGTCACCTGTTTGCTCATTTTTAGTATTTTGAATAATGTTTGTATGTGTTCTTGTGTTATAAAAATTTGGGAGCTTTCGTGAAATCATCCACTTGGTTGTATAGGAGTTTCAATTTTCCGATAATTTTTTGGCCTCATCCGTGAAACCTCAATATAAATTATGGGTCGTTTGGTTTACTGATAGAGTTTTGCAAGGTAGAGCACCTAAATGCAACTCGTTGATCGCGTTCTTCTTCAAAAAAATCTAATGGGCTCGCTAACTCTATCTGTTTGTTTTTGTGTACTTGGTTAAATGTTTCTTGAATTCCTTTTCTTCGGAGTCGAAAAATGTTATCAGTTTAGAGTTGAGTAGTCGTCATTATCACTAGGCCAGCGTCTGTCCAGGCGTTAATTACGCGACAAACTTCCTTTGCATTTATCTGCAGGATTATATACAGAAAGCTGATTAGGAGAATGTGCCGCTTTAATTACAGAATAAGATAAATCCAAATAATCAGATTTTTTTTCCGATTTGCAATTCGTCGTAAAATGGAATTTAAAGTTACAGAAAGTACAATGCGAGTCTTTTGCGTAACAAGCTGCCAGATGGGCTATAAAAAGGCAACTCTACGTTTCATACAAGAAAATCTGATGGAAACTACATATTTTATTTTGGGGTTTTGAAACGTTAGTCATCCTAAAGCGATTCAAAATTCCTTTCTCATTTACCAAAGCAACCTGGAGTGCGACTAGTTAAGCTAGTGAACCGATGAAAAACTTCCTCTGTATGCCGTAGTTTCTGATAACTTTACTAAAACTACCGTGAATCAATTCAGCTTCTCGATTGAAATTATCGCACTTTTTGCATTTTCAGCGAATGCACCCTACAACTCTTCTTATTATTCTTTATTATCATGTTGTCTTCTATTTAGCAGTTTATGAAGTTCGAACTTGAGGTTAGGTTTTCTTGTGAATGCCAGGTTACTCTACTCATGCCTGATTGGTTATATTACGCTAGCAATACTATTTACGTCGGACAAAACGCTTGCTAGGAATAAAGGGTCCTTTCTACTTTCTATCTTAGAAAGTAAATCTAAAATTCGCTGAGAAATATTTTATTAAAAAAAGAAGTTAGTATGAATTTACAGCAAGTTGCCTTTTGACTCAATATTTATTTTTTACGATGAGATTGGAGATATTTTCTCTGAGATTGAATATTATTTTAGAGAAGGGTTGGGATGGTTGAGGAGAGTGGTGGTGGTGGTAGAAGAGAAGTTGTTGGAATGAATTCCCGTAGTTTTGAGCTTCTATTTATACTCAGATTGGGAAATCACGCCACTTTTCGTATCAAATGAGAAGTTTCTTTTAACTTCGTATTCTTTATTCGTACATTCGTATTTTACGAGAAGAAGGTTTCGTATGCTCGTATTTTACGAGAGGAATCGTTAATATTCGTATTGAATGAGAATAGTCGTTTCAATTCTCAATGCTTAAAACGTTATACGAATTATTCCAATAGCATTTCCCTTCCTTTTGCAAGGGAATAAAAGCATATTTCTTTTGGTGGTGGCGGCGGCGTCACATTTTGTGAACGCAATAAAATAATTCATGTTTCTGTTTCTATTTGAAATCAGAACAGTTATTTGACTGCGCTTTTTCAATTTGCTAAAATAGTGTACCCCTAAAATGCTAGCCTAAATAAGATAAGAAAATTAAGAAATGAGATCGAATTAATAGCTGTTCTCACATAAAAAAATACGAACAATGGTTATCCTACGGTCACTCCGATAAAGTGTTTGCATTCATGGTCAGACAATTACCAGAAAATTATCTAATTTGAAAATAGCAATCACGACAATGTATAATTTCCTTAAAAACTCAAACAAGCAAAATTTTACGTGTCAAACTTTGACTCACTGTGTCCAACATATTTCTGCATGAATACGTCAATACTACACAGCAGAGTATTTTTATGTCTGATTTACTGTCGCAGCTCAAAAACAAACAAAAACATAAATCTTGCGCTTTAATTGCTTCCATCCATCCGGTTATTCTTCTGGTTTTGTTTTCATTTCTGGCACAATTTAAATTTATCAGTTATAGATGTCGTCAGCAGTTAAGATACAAGGAACCTGCTTTGAAACCTGTAAGGCACCTGGTAAAAGTATTTCAATTAAAGCACTAGCCCGTAGTTGTTTTGTCCAGTGTTGAAATCATGAGAGAGGTCACGAGTATTCTTGATTAACAGTTATTTTTATTCTCTATGAAATCTCTAAACAGAAAATGAGTAATTGAGGTACGAAAGCGCAGATTTACATAGTTTTGATTCCGCGAATTTTTTCAAAAGGATCCAATTATTGACATGCCCAGTTGCGTTTTTATTTTGTTTGCTAGAATCAGATAGCTCTCACTCGCACTTCATTATGTCTTCGTTTTCATTGTTAGAGTTTTGTTGAATAAAAATGACGACAGCTCTTGGGTAATTAAGAAAGGGTCCGAAGCAAGTTGTTCGTATTTGCGCAAATGGAATTCCATAGCGCAAAAAATTCTGTTTTATTCAGATAGCTTAAACTAAGACTAGTTTAGAACACGATATGTTAAGATCCCTACTATTAAGATAGTAGGCTTTTATCTAAGACTAGATTAAAAGACTAAAGGGTAATGTTATGCTAAGCGAATAGTCAGAGTAAAAAGGTTGAATTAAGAATTAGTTTCAGTTAACAGAATTGGTTACTTATCAAAAAAGATTAATGATCGGTGTCCAGATCTACCAAAACCACTTGCGCTTTTGGCAAGGTATTTAAATTAACTTGGTCATAGCTAAGTATAACTCAAAGGTTAAATTGTCATCGATAAGATATCACATTTAACATTCCCCGCGAAAAATTAGCTAAACAAATACTTTTCAGCAGCGCAAAATGTTTGAGCTCGGAGATGAAATGGCGGGACAAATGGCGCGAAAAACCCCACGTTAGCACCTGATGGGTAAAATACTTTTTCTTTCAATCTCATAAAGTTTTGTTGGTATTACGGGTAGCAGATGTTTTTGAACAAAAGCTTTTTCTTTCAATCTCATAAAGTTGGTTAGTAGTTTATTGGTATTACAGGTAGCAGGTGTTTTTAATCAACTGATACTTTGAGTCAGGCTTGAATAAAAATAAATACATCAGTTACATTTATAAATCAAAATAGAGTTTACACAACCAAGGGATTTAACTATAAAATTAAATACATCAAAATTATCTGTTTCTCAAAAGTTTGAAGGTTAGTTTTATTCCTTAAACCTTCTTTTTCCGAAGTCTCCTTTTCTTCCTGAAGTATGTGAAGTCTGTCCAAACGCGTAATAAGGGGAGGACTGGTTCATACAAAGGGAGTATTTTTTGTGTTTTTGGTTTTTTATAAAAGTCAAAATTGTTGAAAGGAAATTAATAGCTATACAACATAGCTATATAAAGCGAAAGAATAAATGTTTAAATAAAAGGATAAATTTCTTACAATTTTCCTTCCAACCGGGCTATAAGTTGTTGATTTTTTGTTTTTAAATTGTGGATATGCTTTTTCAGCTCCCGGATTTGGTGCGTTTCATGTATATGACTGCGCTGAATTTGCTCAGTATAGTCATCTAACTGGGGGGTTTGTAATTTTGCTGTCAGATATTTTGCTGGGACATAGATTTTTTGATATTCAAGAAGGGAATTATTTATGGAATACATTTTTTTTATAGGGTGATAGGCTTCTAATTTAAAACGATTGATTAATGGATTCAAAGCATATTTGAGATCCATATCGAAGCCAGGATTGCGTTTAGAATTAATGTATCGTTCCCTTTCTAACTGAATATGTAATTTAGTGTTTAATTCAGTGGGGTGCAAGGGCTGTCGCCTAATGGTCATTGGACAATGAGAAGTTGATACCGGCGTATTTGCCGTTAGTATCTTATATGGTCTTACAATCTGGGTCCGTTTTTTAATTTTAGAATTTGAGGGAACCAGGGGTATTTTAAAATCAGGGGGTGAAATTTTTAGGGGTGGTGGCTGTGATGCTGTAGTTATCGGGACAGCTGAACTGGTTTGAAGTAGTGGCTCAACGAAGGATCGTGTTGAGGTCGGCTTTGCAGTGGGTGTTGTAGTAGTAGAAACAGTTGGTTGTTGAGTGAGTGCTGAAATCTGCGAGTCCAGATGATCGGTTGGTGGCAGAAGTGAGAGGAGATCCTCGAAATCTCTCAAGTCGTCATCAAGTGTTGCGTCCATAGTTGAATCAGTTGGTATATCCTAGAACAGTAGAAATTTTTTTATTAGACTGGGTTTGTTGGGTGATCCAAGTTTTGAGTTCTTCTCTCAAAACTTGTTAATTGGATGTGAGGATACATGCGATCCTGGTTTATTTTGTCAATTTCCTCTAAAAGAGGGGCTTGTATTTTCTGATCACATTCTTGTTCTATTTTTTCAGTTTCCTCATCTTGAGTGAAAATTGAGGTCACTATGGAAGTGAAAAGTATATTATATGAAGCGGCAAGTAATACTTTGCCAAAGTGTAGTGAGCGGCCGGTGATTTTGTGAATATGCATAGCTTTTATTATGAATACTAGGCAATCTAGAATAAATTTCACAAATAGAAAAGAGGCGAAGACTATTCCGCATTTTTCTAAATAGTATTGTACTTTTCCGAATATACGGGTGTATTCGTTTTTCCAAAAGTTTGGAGAGATGAGATAGTCCAAATAGATTGTTTGGGAAGAGCCTAGTGGGCTGTATGAGTCCTTGAAAAGAATTTTTTTAGCATTTAGAAAGGACCTGGATACTTTTTGCAGTATTCCTTTCATCTCTGAATTATCGGAAATCATATTCCAGAATTTTTGCATTTGAGCATAAGTGTAGATTGAAGCGCCTTGGCTAGAGGCTAAAGAATGCTTAATCTTTTGAATTATCTCTTTTGGTTCAAAGAGATATGGTCCTGTAACCCTTGTAATTTGAGGGGTTAATTCAATCCAGGACTTATCATCATCAACATCTAGTTGAAAGAGATTTGAATGTTTGTCGGAGCAGTCTTGTAGATCTGCCGAATGAAAAGTTTGTCGCGTAATTGGATCGACAAATCGAATGTTTTCCTTATACATAATGGGAATGCGATTATAGCATTCATCCATTAATTGCAAAGGTGAATAAAATTTCGGACAATGGTAGAGCCAGGCAACATTGCCATTGGTCTCTAAGAACATAAAGCGGTTTTTGGTTAGAATATAGCCAGCCAAACGGGGGCTTTCAAGTGAAAGCATTAAAGTATTTAATATTGAAGAGCGTTCTAGCTCACATTGATTTTGCAGAAGGGCTAACTCGGCCGTTCTGAGCATGTAGAAGCTATAAAAAAGAATATAGTCCAATTTGGTACCTATATGAGCTTCGTAGTCAATTTGATGACTTGAAAATTGGAGTGGCGGCGAATCATCACTTAATGTGAGAAAAGTAGAATTTGGTTGGCCGGCATTATGAATAGTTCCCGTTTCTGGGGTTGGTTTAACTTGGATTCCAGTATCCATATTGAAACCGTCAGTGTATGCAATAAAAAGTGAATCATATGAAGTTGGATACACTATTCTGGGATGACCACAAAGAGATTGCGGTTTATTCATCACCTGTAGCATAAATTTTTGAGAATCCCTTGTATGGGTAGAATGAATAGATGGGCTAGAATCGCCTCTAATTATGTAGTATGATTCTTCGTTTTGAATCATTTTAGCCGGAAATCTGTTTAAAACAGTGAAAATGCAATTGTTGGGTTCTTCCCAAGTATAAGCAAAAGCGTCTAAGGATGTTCTTTCACATCCATTTGTAGACACTGGACAGGGCAAAGGAATGTTTTGCCAATTATTGACTGTTCCATCTTTGAGGTTAACAGTCAGAGTTACATTTTGCATGTAAGTTTCAAAAGTGTCCAATTTAATCCAAGAACGGCCATCACATTCGTTATGATGTTTGCCGTCAACTTTGCCAGCATGGGCATTAGTTACTGTTTTAACATTAAATTTGAAAGGAATATTTCCAATACTAGCATAGCCTAGGTTCAGATAGCCTCTGTCGGCGGCCGATTTACATTGATCGGCAGATAAATGGAGATCAGTAGTGATCATATTTTGTCGAGCGTCGATACCACTCGAATCAAAAGAATCGCAGAACCAACGCATTGATTGGTGTTTGATTCGACACATTGTCGCATTTACTTTTGTGCGATAATGTCTCTGATATAGAGTAACATAAGCATGGGCTACTTTAATATTTTCTGGTTGGACTTTGCAAGGTGCTACTTTATTTAGAGAGAACATTTTGTTAGAAGTCATTAGTTGACAATCATAATGAGCAACCCGAAGATTATTTGCAGTATTTGCATATAATTGTTCTTTCGGATCAAATGCTGAGGTTTGATTCGAAAGTATTATTAGAGTTAAAAGACCAACCAAATAAATTTTTTGCAAAATTATTTTTTGGTGGTGAATGATAGCAAAAGAATTTTTAAAAGTACTCACTTTAAGCATTTCCTCGAGAGTGGTTAGAACAGGATCTTGGTCCATTAGTTCACCTTCCTCTATTTCACTATTTGGATTTGTCATTTTGTGGATTTTTGTGATGGGAAATCTGAGTTAGATTTCAATTTTTGTTGAGGAATTCAGCAGATTTTATTTTTTGGAGAGAGAGAGGAGGATTTGAATGAAAGATGTGGAATTGAGCAAGAATGAAAACAACTGTATATCAGTTAGTTTTTAAAGGCTGTTTTTGCTTTTTTGCAAATCTAAGCTCTGATTGGCCGTTGTTATTCGGCGTCTTTCGGAAGTGACTCTTTTTAAGTCGTAATTCATTCGCCATTCGTTTTGTGGTTTTTCCACTCTGGCTTAATGTCGTGGTTTTTCCACTTAGTTTTGATTTGTTGAGATCTAGCAGTGGAATGATAATCATTCGTTTATGCTGATGTTAATTTTAACAACTGCATTCCCCTTCCTTATTGGAGGAGGAAAATGAAAAAAAACATCTCTTCATAAAAGAGGACTAAAAGCAACAGCATTTGTGTGCTTTCCGTTTAAACTTCATCTGTTATCTCAGTATTTTTAAAAATTTTTGCTTTCTGAAAAATGAGTTATATCGAGCCTGAAGACAATCTGGTGGACTTCCCCGAGAAGTTTTTGAACTTGCGGGATGAGTTAGATTTCACACACGAAGCCTTGCTGGAGGACAAGGAAGTTGAGAGAAGGGTCGAAATCTACGACGGTTTAGTCGAAAAGGGTGCAAATCTGACGCCCATGGAGTTCATGATATTCATGGACCGGAGTTACATCTTCAAGTATCCGGTCCTGAATACCGATGAACTGTTTGAGCTGGGCTCAATACAAAGTAGGTGCTTCGCGAAGAAACTTCGGAGCCCATGGAGTGGAAACCATGTGGTTTCCCAAGAGACAATGGACTTTTTGTCCATATTCTTTGGAGAGGATGTAAGTTTGTTTTACAATACACCAAATTTTAAAAATAATAAAAAAAAAAAAAATTTTTATTCAAGTGGCATGGCAACATAGAAATACTATATAAATTTGTTTTAGTTTCAAGAAGAATTCTTCAAAAAGCCAGTGGCGGAGGCAGAGTTTAGACGAAAAATAGAGCTTGATATTATTTTGAAGGAGATATATCAAGCTTGGTGGCGGCCTTACTCAGCGCTGCAGTTTGCAGTGAGGAGTCTGAGTAGGGCCGCGGAAAACTCGTTGGAAAAGATGGCGGCAGTAAAACTAGTGGAATCGTACACAGATATTAAATCTTGTATTTATAAAAGTTATTTTTAAATTTATATCAACATGTTATTTTTGGTGTTTTGTGTTTTTATTACAAACGAAATATTTATAAAGTAGAAAAAGAAAAAAAAGAAAAGGCCAATAGAAAGAATTAAAAAATATATTTAGTTTGGCCAAATAAATGGTTTAGTGTTTTTATTTCTTTTTAAATTTGCCAATTAGACTAGATGGAATTGTAGTTCCATAAAAGTTTGTAGGACGATTTGTTCGTTTAGGTTTTTTGGATTCAGAAAGTGATCCAGGTGCGGATCGAGTGTTCTCATAGAAGCTTTCCTGAGAGCTATGAGGGATATTTTTTCCGTCAGTAAAGTTTTCTGATGATTCAGATAAACGAGGGATATCAGGAGGACGGGGAGTATTATATTGTGTTGTTATATTTTGGTGGCGGCGGCCAAAGTCATTTGCGAGACTAGTATTAGGACTTATACTGCGGCTAGGTAGGCGGCGGTGGCCATAACTACTAGATTGACTAGTTGGAGGATTAGGGGTTTTATCAGCAGGATAGGGGGTCGAAATTCGAATAGGTCTAAAATTCTGGTCAATCGCAGTCGCATCGAACAAAGTTCTTAGATGCATGGTTTCTCTGCCTGAATCTAATGAGTGCTCATGAACAATGGTTTTATTTTGATCCTCATTTGTAGGGGTATGATCAGTCATTTGCTGATAACCATTGTTGACTACTGGCCAAAACTGGTATTGTAGATTTTCAACCTGTTTAGGTTTATTGAAAGAGTCGATTTGATGATTTGTTATATGATCATAAAAATCACTTGAAAATAAATCACTAGAGTACTCTTGTAGTAGCTTGGGCATTTGTTGTTCTTTAGGAAAGTATTCAACAATATGATTGCGGTGGACAATTTTTTTTTCGTTAGTGAAATCAGTTTGAATTCCGTATGTTACTTCCGTGATTTTTTCAATTACGGTGTAAGGTCCAGATCTCAAATTCAAAAGTTTTTGACTTTTCAATAGTGGTTTGGATCTGTTTTCTAGTAACACTTTTGTGCCTTCTTTTATAGGCCGTCCTAATTTAAATTGATATCGGAACATGTGGGCCTTATTAGTGATGCGGCGGCAATGGGTATAGGTGTTACTATAAATCAACTTAAAATCATTTTCCCTTTTTAGTATTTCAGCGGAAATTTGATTTTTTAGAAATCTATCTATGGTCTCATTGTTTGACTTATGCTCGGTATGAGCATGATTTTCGAGACCAGCGCAAAATTCAGAGGTACATCTTTTGTTTTGGTCGCGGTAGAGGCCTAATTTAAGGCTAAGGGGAACCTGAGGTTTTATGCCAAAGACAATCTCATATGGAGTGTAACCTGTACTTGAATTAATGGCGGTGTTATGTGCAAAAGCAAATTTATTTGTTAATTCAGACCAGTTTGAGCCTGAGGTACTCAAGAAATGTCGAAAGTACTGGGTTAAATGTTTATTCTGGACTTCAACTTTTCCGTTAGTCCAAGGCGAGTAAGTAGTTCTTGGTCTCAGGGTTATTCCCAATTCAGAGGACCAATGAGCAAAGTCATTACTCATGAATGCACTTCCATTATCATGAATAATTTGTTGTGGAATACCAAATGTTGTTATGTATTTCTCTAAGAGCTTAATGGTTTCCTTAGAGTCTGCATGGGTGCATGGATATACTTGAAGATATCTAGAGAAGGCATCTATCACAACTAAGCAAAAGTTTTTGCCGTGACTTGATGGTCTAAGTGGACCTTTATGATCAATGTGGATCGTTTTCATTGGGATTGTTTCTAATTGTCCCCATTGTTGTAATGGAGCTTCATTCAGGTCTTTTCGTTTAGGTTTATTTTTCTGACATTCTAGGCAATCATGAAGAAGCATGTTGACCCATTTATAGAGTCCGGGCCAATAGAAATATCTTTTGATTATTTCCAAAGTTTTTGTTTCGCCGTGATGACCGCTAAGAGGATGCTTATGAGCTAACTCAAAGCAGTTTAGCACTAGGGAGATGGGTAAGCAAATTTTTGGACTCTTAGTGTAGTCATCATTATATTCATTAATACATAGAAGATCATGTTGGTCTTCAATGAATAATAATTCGAACTGCCTGATATAGGCTTTTAATCCTTTTTCTTCACGATAAGGATTTTTTTTGTTTCTCTCTGGCTTTTCGTTTTGCTTTATGCAATTTTTGATATCTATGATTACAGTATCGTTACACTGCTCTTGCATAATTGTTTCAACGTCTAAATTTGCTTCTTTAGCAAAGTCGGTCATTTTTGCTATCAGTTCAAGAGAATCTGATTTATTCTCTTCAGATTGGAGACTTAGGGGTTCAATTAACCTCAAGGATTTTGTTTTGGTTGCAAAATCATTTTTTGCTTTAACCAGGTCGTTGAGAAGGTTGTTCTCAACATTGCCTTCATATAAGTCAAGCCATTCTGAATTTTCCAAAGGATAATCAAGTGCAGATACTTCATCTGGAATTTCTTCATACATGTTTTCATTGTTTATATCTGGTATAGATAGTCGTTTGATTTGGTTAATTTGTTTACCAAATCGGAAGAAATCTGTTATATTCTGAATTGCACTACAAGATTCTTCAAAATATTCTGGAGCATCTTCAATGCTGAAGTCTCCTCTGTCACTTATGTTGATTAATTTCTTTTTTCCACCTTGCACTCAATAAGTCAGTAAAGGCTAGGTTCGAACCTGGGGTATAGATTATTTTCAAATTGTTGAATTTTGTCAATACGACTTGATATTTGAAAAATCTATGAGAAAGTTGTCCTTTTCTGGACCATAAGAAGAGAATAGGTCTGTGGTCGCAATATAGGTATAGAGGAAAGGGTGAACCTATAATGTAGAATTCATAGGTTTGCAAAGCAGATATTATTCCACATAATTCACGATGTTGAGTAGACATTTTCTGCTCAGCTTTATCAAAGACTCTAGAATTGGCAGAAACAATTCTTTTCCCTTCAGGGAAGTCTTGGATGAGTATACATCCGGTTCCTACATTTGAGGAGTCGGCGTGAATGTGGAATGGGTAGTTTACATCAGGTATGGCATTTGAAATATCATGACAGAATTTGTCTTTCAGTTTTTGAAAAACTTCTTCATGGCATGGTAGCCATTGAAACTTATCACTACTGTTTGCCAGTTCATATAGACATTTTGCGTCCACATGAAAATTGATGATGTATGTGCTGTAGAATCCCATGACACCTAATACTCCTAGAACTTCTGTTTTTGATTCAGGGGATTTCAATTTTTTTATGTCATCAATTCGTGAAGCGATTGGGGAAAGACCATCTTTAGAGACAACGTGGCCTAGAAATTTAACTTTTCTTAGGAAGAAAAAAGTTTTGTCAGGGGCAGCTTTTAAGTTGGCCTTCCGTAAAAGAGAATGATATTCTCGAATTGTGTCAAACATTTCATTTTTACTTTGACTCTGTAACAGAGTGTCGTCTATGTAAATAATTGCTTTTTTTTCTTTAATGAGGGGTCCGAAGGCATATCTCATTAGTTTACTGAAGAAATTTGGAAGTGGTTTCAAACCATAGAAACCAACTTGAAAGGTATATTGTCTACCTCCTACAATAAAGCTTGTTAATTTCTGTGCCTCATCTGTTAGAGGTACTTGATGGTAGGCACAAGAGAGATCACTACTTGTGAAGTATGATCCGTTTATTCGGGTCATGAGAACTTGTAGTGGTTCTAATGGCCAACTACAATTGCTAGTATCTGTGATTGAGTTTAGATACCTAGCATCCAAGACCAACTTAACGTAGTCTTTTTTTGGAAGAATGATGACTGGATTTACGAACCATGAGTTCATATCATCTTTTTCATTTAGTTCTCTGACTATGCCTGCTTGGATTAATTCATCCATTAATTTGTCCAATTTATCTCTTAGATGGACTGGGATTTTACTCGGTCGTTGTTTTTTGAATGTTGCGTCCTTTTTAAGTGGTATGTGGAATTTATGTTTTGTTTTTCCAATATCATATTTGTGATGACAATAAACATCTTGATCCTCTATCAGCATTTGAATTAGATCTGCAAATTCATCATCCGATATATCACTTTGTGTGAAATCGAAGTCAGATAAAAATTTAATAGTAGTTTCGATTTTTTCCAAAGTACTACTATTGTCCTTATCAATTGAGGAGTATTGGGTAAAGGTTTCGTTGACTAGAAAGGCAATAAGCCGATCATTATGTTCTTTGTTTCGGTACTTTTTGATTGTTCTTTCAAGGGAGGCCTGCAAAGGTTCTTTGCATCATTAGAAAAGTCGGTTGCTATTTCGTTTTCATTTTTGCATACTTTGACTATATCTGAACCAATTTGTTCAAATATTTCTGATACATTCTCTGTATCAAACACTTCAAGGGCAGGCATGTCCTTGATTTCTTGTCCTGAAACATAGACAAATATAGTAATTCCAGAATGTTGGAATACATCGACAATGATTTTGGAAACTTCTTCCCAATTCATTTTATCTAAGCCACAAGCAATTTTGGGCATTGCGATAGATCGAATGTTATTTGCTATAGCATGATCTTTCATTTCGGACAAGGTATTGAATATAGCGTCGTAAGTAGGTTTCTGAAAGTACCTCTGTTTGGTAATCAGGTTATATATGATTTGTCCAGATTTTGGATCAGTGAAGATGAGAATATCGTTAATGTTGGCATGTATTGAGTTACAAAAGTGTCGTAGCTCAGGATACCTTTTGCTAATTGATTCAGCAAATCCTTTTTTCATTGCTCTATCTGCAGAGATTGTATGGGCAATGGGCATATTCGATTCGAATATGGACCTTTTTTTGAAGTCTACATATTGTAGACAGGGGCCGGATAATTGAGTATTGCTTTCCTGTGTTGTATTGACAACAGTGTTCAGCATGAAACAGCTATCGAATTCTGAACTTTCATTTAAAATTCTCGTTGTGAACTCATCACAATCGTGGATAGCAAATATTTTATCCTCATATCCTTGAATATCAGTTACTGCATAGCCTAGTACACACTTGTTTAGTGTGACAGGATGATCTTTCTGATTCTCAATTAGGATAGGTAGGCTTTGCTCAATTTGAGTACAAACTGTGTTAATGAAAACCAATTCGGTTTTGGTTGTATTTTTATGAGGCAGGAATGTAGTCCCTTTTTCAAAGTATGAATTTGGTTCAGCCAAGTGTTTGTATAAGTATGTAGAGCGTGCTGGGATGAACAGGGGTTCTTTCAAGTTAATTGAGACAATTTTTGAAACGTTAGGATATTCTTTATCGTTGTTCATCAACCCGTATGATATTACACCTTCTTTTGATTTGAGCTCAACTGCGGGGATATCAAAGTAGAGAGCTTTTAAGAAGAGATGACAAAAGTCTACTCCTAACAGATTAGCAGTCTTTTCTTCAGTTATCCACACTTTGTGGTTAGATGGATATTTTCCATCAGTGTCGAAACAAGATTGAATAGATGTATGGCCAAACATACGTATATCAGATCCATTATAAGTCTTTGCTTTAATTTTGGATCGGTAAATTGTCATTTTTTGACCTAATTTTTCCAATTCTTGATAAGTTGGGTAGTTTATGATACTACAAGTTGATCCTGGATCAATCATGAATTCAATTTCAAGTCCACTATTATTATTTTTGTCTCCGGTGGCAAAATGATATAAGCTAAGGTATATCCTTGATTTAGGATTACTATCATCGCTTGGTTTCGGAGACTTTAATAGTTTAAAGGAAAGAAATCAGTGATAGCATCACAGTAATTGACTTCTTCCTCAACCCAGTGGGTAGTTTCAGACTGTATTTGATTCGATCTAAAATTTGGTGATTGAGATCGCGTTGAGTCTCGACTGTTATTGCTATTATAGCTTCCAGTGTTATATGGTCGACCTCTAGGGTTACTATTGAATTGCCTATTTTCTTGGTCGTAGAACTGTTTAGCAACTTGTTCATTTTCTCTGAATTTGTTTTCTCTGGGATACCTATCATCATAGGTTTGGGGTCTTTTGTTATTGAAAGACGATTGTGCATTAGCCTTTTGGAAATTGTTTCCGTTATAGTTATAATTATGGCGAATGCCATAGTTATTTTGGCTAGGATTTGAATTGTTAGTAGATCTGTTTTGGTTATCCCAAAACCGGTTGCTTGGGTTAGGGTTACTCTGGTTAGGGAAGTTATTTGGTCTTCGATTTCGTTTATAATCAGTTTCAAATGAAACTCTTCGTTCATTTTTTGTGGTGAGCTCTTTCCTCAACTTATTTACTTCGTCCTGAACTTGCTTTTTTGAACATCTAGATATAGAATGTCCATTCATTCTACAATATTCGCAGAATCGTGTACTATTAGGTCTTCCCTTGATGTCAGGGTGACGTCGTTGAAATGAAGTCTGGTCATTGATTGCACTAACTTCTTGATTCTTGATCAGTTTAGTTAGTTCTTTAATTTGAGTTTCTAATGAAGTCATTTTATCCGTTGTTGACTTATTAGCAGAATCAGTAGCAACAATGAATGTTAGATCCTTAGTAATTACATGATTTGTGAATTGATCCCAATTGGCATTTGGATGTTCTATCATGTATTCATGAGCTTTTTGTTTAAGGGCTAGAGGTCTTAGTCCCTTAATTGAGAAATCGATATACTTTTGACTTCTTTGTCTGGTTTGTATAGTTCTCTCAGCATTTTGAGCAGCTTCAGTAGCATGAAAGGTTTCATCAATACTTTCGGGCCATCCTCTATCTACAGAAGATTTGATTCTGTGGAAATAATTTTTTATTAATTCGCCATCTTGGCGAGCTGCATTTTCAGCATCAATTCTATGTTTGAATTGATCTCGTCCGTCAGTAAATCTGTTTAGGAAGAGATCTTTGAGTTGTGCCCATGTGGTAGCATTGGTTACATTATCATTGAACCATTCAAGAGATGTATCAGTTAACAATGATCCGAATAGGGATCGTTGTCTGCTATCATAGCTGCGTCGTGCATCATTATCAGCAGGTCTTTGACCTAATGAGAAAAGAATTTTGTTTTCAACTGAATTCCAAAAAGCCGTAGCATTTTGGTTCGGATCGTTTCCCGAAAATGTCATTAAAGACAGGTTGGGATGGGATATTGGGGTATCAGCCATTTTATATTTAGTTTAGAACTTAAAAAAAGAAAGATAGAAAAGTTTATAAATTTGTTTAGAAAATTTAAATTTCCGATTTGGAAATTTATTATTTCTCTTTATTTGTAAGAGAAATTTCAACAATTCTCCAGTTTGAGAATTGGAATCTTTGCTTTTTATCTCTTTTTGAGACTTTAGCAATTTTTGCGAATTTTTAGAAGGTGAGCCTCACTGGTCGCACCAATTTATTACGCTAGCAATACTATTTACGTCGGACAAAACGCTTGCTAGGAATAAAGGGTCCTTTCTACTTTCTATCTTAGAAAGTAAATCTAAAATTCGCTGAGAAATATTTTATTAAAAAAAGAAGTTAGTATGAATTTACAGCAAGTTGCCTTTTGACTCAATATTTATTTTTTACGATGAGATTGGAGATATTTTCTCTGAGATTGAATATTATTTTAGAGAAGGGTTGGGATGGTTGAGGAGAGTGGTGGTGGTGGTAGAAGAGAAGTTGTTGGAATGAATTCCCGTAGTTTTGAGCTTCTATTTATACTCAGATTGGGAAATCACGCCACTTTTCGTATCAAATGAGAAGTTTCTTTTAACTTCGTATTCTTTATTCGTACATTCGTATTTTACGAGAAGAAGGTTTCGTATGCTCGTATTTTACGAGAGGAATCGTTAATATTCGTATTGAATGAGAATAGTCGTTTCAATTCTCAATGCTTAAAACGTTATACGAATTATTCCAATAGCATTTCCCTTCCTTTTGCAAGGGAATAAAAGCATATTTCTTTTGGTGGTGGCGGCGGCGTCACATTTTGTGAACGCAATAAAATAATTCATGTTTCTGTTTCTATTTGAAATCAGAACAGTTATTTGACTGCGCTTTTTCAATTTGCTAAAATCGTGTACCCCTAAAATGCTAGCCTAAATAAGATAAGAAAATTAAGAAATGAGATCGAATTAATAGCTGTTCTCACATAAAAAAATACGAACAATGGTTATCCTACGGTCACTCCGATAAAGTGTTTGCATTCATGGTCAGACAATTACCAGAAAATTATCTAATTTGAAAATAGCAATCACGACAATGTATAATTTCCTTATAAACTCAAACAAGCAAAATTTTACGTGTCAAACTTTGACTCACCGTGTCCAACATATTTCTGCATGAATACGTCAATACTACACAGCAGAGTATTTTTATGTCTGATTTACTGTCGCAGCTCAAAAACAAACAAAAACATAAATTTTGCGCTTTAATTGCTTCCATCCATCCGGTTATTCTTCTGGTTTTGTTTTCATTTCTGGCACAATTTAAATTTATCAGTTATAGATGTCGTCAGCAGTTAAGATACAAGGAACCTGCTTTGAAACCTGTAAGGCACCTGGTAAAAGTATTTCAATTAAAGCACTAGCCCGTAGTTGTTTTGTCCAGTGTTGAAATCATGAGAGAGGTCACGAGTATTCTTGATTAACAGTTATTTTTATTCTTTATGAAATCTCTAAACAGAAAATGAGTAATTGAGGTACGAAAGCGCAGATTTACATAGTTTTGATTCCGCGAATTTTTTCAAAAGGATCCAATTATTGACATGCCCAGTTGCGTTTTTATTTTGTTTGCTAGAATCAGATAGCTCTCACTCGCACTTCATTATGTCTTCGTTTTCATTGTTAGAGTTTTGTTGAATAAAAATGACGACAGCTCTTGGGTAATTAAGAAAGGGTCCGAAGCAAGTTGTTCGTATTTGCGCAAATGGAATTCCATAGCGCAAAAAATTCTGTTTTATTCAGATAGCTTAAACTAAGACTAGTTTAGAACACGATATGTTAAGATCCCTACTATTAAGATAGTAGGCTTTTATCTAAGACTAGATTAAAAGACTAAAGGGTAATGTTATGCTAAGCGAATAGTCAGAGTAAAAAGGTTGAATTAAGAATTAGTTTCAGTTAACAGAATTGGTTACTTATCAAAAAAGATTAATGATCGGTGTCCAGATCTACCAAAACCACTTGCGCTTTTGGCAAGGTATTTAAATTAACTTGGTCATAGCTAAGTATAACTCAAAGGTTAAATTGTCATCGATAAGATATCACATTTAACATTCCCCGCGAAAAATTAGCTAAACAAATACTTTTCAGCAGCGCAAAATGTTTGAGCTCGGAGATGAAATGGCGGGACAAATGGCGCGAAAAACCCCACGTTAGCACCTGATGGGTAAAATACTTTTTCTTTCAATCTCATAAAGTTTTGTTGGTATTACGGGTAGCAGATGTTTTTGAACAAAAGCTTTTTCTTTCAATCTCATAAAGTTGGTTAGTAGTTTATTGGTATTACAGGTAGCAGGTGTTTTTAATCAACTGATACTTTGAGTCAGGCTTGAATAAAAATAAATACATCAGTTACATTTATAAATCAAAATAGAGTTTACACAACCAAGGGATTTAACTATAAAATTAAATACATCAAAATTATCTGTTTCTCAAAAGTTTGAAGGTTAGTTTTATTCCTTAAACCTTCTTTTTCCGAAGTCTCCTTTTCTTCCTGAAGTATGTGAAGTCTGTCCAAACGCGTAATAAGGGGAGGACTGGTTCATACAAAGGGAGTATTTTTTGTGTTTTTGGTTTTTTATAAAAGTCAAAATTGTTGAAAGGAAATTAATAGCTATACAACATAGCTATATAAAGCGAAAGAATAAATGTTTAAATAAAAGGATAAATTTCTTACAATTTTCCTTCCAACCGGGCTATAAGTTGTTGATTTTTTGTTTTTAAATTGTGGATATGCTTTTTCAGCTCCCGGATTTGGTGCGTTTCATGTATATGACTGCGCTGAATTTGCTCAGTATAGTCATCTAACTAATAGTTCTATCGCGGAAATGATGGAAGGGGTCTTAAGCCAGTCTGGATCAAATACAATTGGTGTCGTCGTTGCCTCTATTGATTCGGAGTGTAAGCCCGATGGGTGAAATTCTGACATGCGGACCTCAGGTCTGAATTGAACCTTCCTGGGCGAACCAATTGGGGAAAGTGATAGGGAAGGCTTCGTATAGCTCGACTGTTCGGATCCTCCTTCAGATAAATTGACTACCGTTGGATGCCATGGGGAGGAGGTTGACGGGGAAGTTAGCTCCACCCCCTGCAATTTGATGGCTTTCCAGGTCGGTTGTAATCGCTTCGATTGGTGAGTGATATGGGGAAGTGTGGACTTGAGATAGTGCGTGTTCGCCTGGCCTATCGTCTGTGTTTTCTACTAAGCTAGTGAAAACTCTCTCTCCCAGCATCGTCGGGGGTTGTCTAGATCGCATAGGTCTAGTGTTGTGGCGAGAATGTGTATCGGGCAGTTTTTTGGGCGGTGGTGATTTCATCGGCGACGAGGCCTTCCTTTTGGCCGTACCCGTCAGTTTAGTTAGGATCTTGATAGGAGTCGGCTCCTTTGCTTGGCTGTCTATCTCCACCGTTGTGTCGGGTTCTGCGTTCCTTTGAATTAATTTCACTTCGGGGTTTTTGTGGTAGTTGAGTATCTCCTGGTTACTTGTATCTACTTCTTCATGACTGTCAAGGTAGATAAGCGGTGGGGTTGAATGTGGAACTGTATTGTTGTCTCCTGAGTCTAGATCAATCAACGGAATCTTCACCTTTTCTACATTGGATTCGATTTGTTTCGGGGTTTCTTCTTTAATGTCAATTTTTTCTTGTAATGAATGTTCTGGTCGTTTTTAGGATCGGTTTGGTTTGTATCCTTAAGTCTTTTAGTAGAATTAGGTCGCTGGCATCGTCGTCGGATTGTATTTCTACTGGAGGTTTCGTCAATCTACTATTTCTTGAGCAGACGGCTTTGCCCGGCGGGCTTGTCTCTTGGGCACTTTCGATGCCAATGGGGAACCTCAAGCGTTTCTTTATTCTTCCTCCTCTCTCAGGAGCGTCTCTCTTGAGCTGTTCATAGCAGCATTTCGCCTCGCAATATGTAGTTCCTCAAATTTGACTTAGAGGCTTTTTTTTTCTGAGTCGCCTTTGAGCTCCTGAATCCGGCGTTTCTTTGAGGTTTCATAATCTTCCTCGGTTCTTTGGTTGCGTAGAATTTCACCAGTTGGTTTTTCTTTCTAGGGCTAACCTTCTTCGGGGCAGATTGTCTTTCAATGGTTAAATCAGATTTACGTATGATTTTCCCATTTTTTAGTGTATGTGTATGATCTGACTCCCTTACTATTTCCTCCTTAAGTTCTCTATAGGGTGGTTCATTCTTCAATCTATTCTGTTCTTTTCTATAGATAGTGGTCTTACCCGGTGGTTTGTTCAACACGGGATTTTTGACACCTAGAGCATCTCTTTTCTCAGCGCGGGAGAGAACCTTTACAGGAGAGCCAGCGCTGGTGGGGACGTATTTCACTGCAGAGATATCATCTGACAAAGTTTTCGTCTAGGACTTCATCTTCGATATCATCGGGAGTGTCCCAGTCATGTCTTCTATCCCGACACATAAGTTTTCGGCCTTTATCTATGCAAAACGAGGTGTTGTTCCAATCTAGGTTGTTTGAGAATGTTGATTTGACTAAATTGTGCCAGATTGTGTTTGGGGGTCTACCAAAATGTGCTTCAAAAGGGGAGCAGTTTAACGGTTGTTGCGTTACTGCTCTTAGAGGTTTTATTTTCTTCAATAGTGCGGATTCTAGCAAAAGTTTTCGGTATTTTTGTGACATGACCAAGAGTGTTTATTTAACGGTTCTAATTAATCGCTCAACCAAATCCGTAGCTCTATGGTCGCCCACTGGGCTGAATATGACGTTGATGTTATGCTTTTGACAAAATTCTCTAACTTCTTTAGAGATAAAGCCTGACCCTTGATCCGTTCTAATAGTTCTAGGTATCCCGTGTAAAGCTATATATTTACTAAGAAAACTTATGATTGATTTAGCCGATGTGCTGGATGTTATTTGTGCCAATGCGAGTTTTGAAAATTGGTCAACGCATACCAATATGTATTTTTTTGTTCCCCATGTTAGCGGTAGCGGACCGTCAAAGTTGAATTCCATTTCTTGATTTGGTTCTCCGAAGGTTGGGAGTTTTCCAAGATTATGATTATTTGCGAGAGATTGCAAATTTTTACCTGCTTTAACGCACTCGATGCAATTTTCCCCATGGACTTGAATCTCACGATAAAATTTCGGCCACCAGATGTATTGAATTGCCAGGTTTTTCATCGCATGTAATCTATGAAGCATTGTCGATCTCAAACATGCCGGGATAACTAATAGGTCGTCAAAATAAAGGCATCCTCCGCTGACATGTAAATTATTAAAACATGCTTTATAATAATTCTCCAATTGTTTAATATCTTGTTTTCGGTCTTCTTCTATAGCTGTTATGATTTTTTTAATATAAGGTCTTGTTTAGATAATAACGACATAAATTTTGAATCGAATATTTCGGGCCAGGAGAATGGAAATATTTTTAATTTAGTTTTGAGCGTTTTCTTTACTAGGTGTTCTTTCCGAGGGATTACCCGATGGGTTACTAGTACTTGGTGTTAGAGTATGAGTATTTTCTATGTTGTGATGTTCAAGTTGTTCTGATAGTTCGAGTTGGTCGGCCATATCTTTCAAAGTTTTTTGGTTGGTGGAAAAATCGATAATTTTGCAGGATGGATCGCAGTCTTCTGTACGTGAATGTAAATTTTGGCACACTGAAAATTTAGAATGTTTAACAATAGCTTGGAAGTTTAAGCGGCATTCGCAATTCGTTTCTCACGTTCTATTTCTTGAGTGGTCATTTTGTCCATCGACGTGTCAATCGTATTGCAATACGTGACGTCATGCGCTAAGACTTGTTGAGAAAATTAGTTTCTTATTTGCGGCCAAGAATATCTAGGCATCAAGTGATCGAAACCTAGGAGAGTACTAGTTTGGTTTTCCGTGGCGATAACAATTTTCTCGTCGTCGAGTGAAACTGGTACGGGTTCACCCGATGGGTGTCTAGATAGGTATTCGACAAATCCCAAATCCTTACCCGGCAAGTGTTTGACTGTAAAGACGAAGTGTAGCAATTTTTCCGCCCAACGGGTGAGGCGACATTGAGCCGTTTTTGTGTATTTATCATCTTTTAGCGCTCCAATTAAAGCTTTATGGTCCGTTAGAATGGAGAACTGTTTGCCCAATAGGTAGTTTTAAAAATGATCTAACGCCCACACTAGACCCATCAATTCGAGTTCATTTGTGCTATATTTTAGTTCGGTTATGTTTAGGAATCTACTAGCGTCTTCCAGGTTGCGGTCTTCCAGGTCGACCGATGGTCTTGTTCAACGGACGCGCCCAGTCCGAAATGTGATGCATCGCATTTCACTCTTGTATTCAGATTTACATCAAAATTGTGATTGGTTACTGTGCTGCAGATTTCTTTCTTGATTTTTTCAAACGCCTCGGCGTGCACCGTGGACCAATTAAATGGTTTATTCTTTTGCATTAGTTCTCTAAACGGTGCTGATAAGGACGCTAAATTTGGGATGAATTTGTTGAATTGGTTAATCGATCCCATTAGTGATCTTGTCTCTTTGATACACCCCGGTTCTTTTAGATTTTTGATTGCGTCTGATTTGTGTACTGATGGCGTCGTTCCTTTCGCGTCGATTTTAAATCCAGCCAATCTATACTGTGAGTCAAGAACGTACACTTTTCCCATTTTATGGCCAATCCTTCATCGTGTAATGTTTTTAAAAAATTAATAACTAATTTGAACGTTAGCCACGGTAGCAATTAAGATATAGTCAAGATAGCAATGTGTATTTGGTAATTTTAGATATTAAAAACGATAGGAGCCTGTGACATCTCCCCCCACGATATTGAAGTTACATTGGTTGCTTGCTTTTTTGGATAACGGTATTTGACTATAGGCGTATTTGAGGTCGATTGATGAGAACCAAATTTCTTTTTCGATGTGTCCGCTAATTGTTGCTGCGACGTTATTGATTAGTTCAAATAGGTTAGGCATTTGATGTCTATTACGAAATATCTGGTTGTAAAGCAATTTTGAATTTAACGCTAATTTAATTGATCCGTCCCTTTTAGCTGTGATTACAATAGGAGAGATAAAACAATTTTCCGAACATCTAGACAATTTTTCAATGTGGCCATCTCTTAGTCGTTGGTCGATGCATAATTTCACCTTTGGGAGAAGATGGATCGGTATGCGTTTCCCTTTTACCTGTATCGGTTTTGTAGGTTCGCTAAAATAGGTGCTAACGATAAAATTCTTTGATCTACCAGTTCTTTTTATACGGTCGGGAAATTGGCTTAATATGTATGCTTTAAACTCACTTTGTAATGGTGTGTCTTGGTCCTAGTCTGGTTTTCTCTCAGATGCGAATTTTATTTGATTGACATCTGTCCCGATGGGTGATCTATTCGAGGTCTTCCGTAAGTCTGGCCCATTGGGTAGTGGAGTACTTCTACTCCCAGGTTCGGTAGTGAATCATTTCCGAAGAGATTTCTTTCCGCTCCTTCGATAATGAACAGTTTTTGATCTTTGGCGTCCCAAACCATCGATCGAATCCTCACACAAACTTTTCCAATGATATTTATTGTATTCCCGAAACCCTGATATGCTTTCTTCAAATTCGTCCACTGCTTCTATATTTAAAAATCTATCTCGTATTTTCAATTCATGAAGTAGGTCTTTCTTCATAAATGAAACGGGACTTGCTGAGTCAATCTGAATTTCGGTAGAATAGGGATTGAAATTTCCCAGGGATGCCATCAGCGTCTTTTTTAGTTCTAGGCCCTCGTGATTGAATACGGTTCTCGCTCCACGCTCAATCTTATCTTCAACTGCATTTATTTGATTATTCGTGTCCACCGCTAAAACTAAAAAATCATCCAGGTTGACTTCGAATTCGGAATTCTCCTGCGGGTTAGCCCGGTAATTTTCTTTTTCGGGAGGTGTTAGGTTTTGTTCGAGTACATTCGTTTGTGATCTTGCTGTGCTTCTGCAGTGCTTTACAAAATGTCCTTTACGACCGCACGTATTGCAGTTTCTATCTCTAGCTGGGCATGCGGTTAGATGTACTTGAACTTTCTTGAACTGCTGACCGCAGTTTCGACATTTGTTGCTTTTGACATTGTTTAGGATTGGTTCGTTTTTTACATATTGTGATCTTTGTACAGAGGTATAAACAGGAAATTTTAGGTACTGTTGATGTGTTTTGGTACCGTTTTCATGGACAAGTACATAAGATAACACGTTTTCTGGGTTTAAGTATTCGATACATAGTTTCTTTTGGATCTCAACGTTTCGCATATTTGTAATGAAAATATATCTGACTAGTTCTGACTCGAGTTTGCCCAATTTACATTTTTTTGCCAATTCAGATAATGTTTCGTGGAACTTTTCTAGTGACTCGTTAACTTTCTGTCTTCGGCCAAAGAATTTATATCTCTCGTAGGTTAGGTTTGTAGAAACCGTAAATATAGTTTTTAGAAATTCCCAGAATTCTGCAAAATTAATGTCCAGTATTCTTTGCCCAGGATTTTTGTGTCAGAGGCATTTCTGTCCTTCTCTTCCAAGTGCCAGGTATAATTGAGATTTTAATTTCTTGTCGATATCTCCGATTTGAAGTCCGTTGAATTTTGCGTTATCTTCTGCCTTTCTGCTTCTCATCTCTTCGTTGTAAGCTTGGATGGCTAGTCGGTGACCTTCGTCTTTTTCTGCACAACGGGATTGATCATCGGAAGGATCCGTTGGTTCGGCGATAGGGTATGCTAGTTCGGGTCTTACCGGGGGGTTGATTACGTCTTCAATGTCCACCGAATCTTTTGCGATAACTGTTAATTGGAACTTTTCTGACTATTTTTCGCAGTCGCGTTGATTTTCACTCGATGTGTTATTCCAGAAAAACTCTAGTTCTCGTAGGTTCGACTCATTTGACTGCGCCATGTGAAAAAGTTAGAATAAAATAGTAGATTGGTTATATTCAGATAACTTAAACTAATACTAGTTTAAGACACGATAGGTTAAGATCCCTACTATTACCTGTTCTGGCAACACTCTGTACATTAACACAGCATTTTTTGAGGCTTAAGCTTGAAATTCTAGACGTCCTTGTCCTGAAACCAAATTTTATTTCTATTTTAATAATGTGAGAAAAACACTATAATGGAAAGAAGGGAGGCAGGATTTGTGTCAGGTCTGTTTTAGTTGCCAAAAATATAATTGTTTGTTTTGCTGAGATATACCAGGAGTTCGTTTTCTGACTTCGAACAAATTTATTGGCAACTTCAAAAAGCAAAAAAAAGTCTGAATTTTTCAGACAGTAGTCTTTTGGTTGATTCTTGTTCCACGCAACTGAGAGGAAATTTAGCAAACATGTAGTTTTTCTATTCAAACTGTGAAAAAACAATTGCTCTCGAAATAAGATATTACCTGCCGCTATAGACAGCCCGAGTTCTCTATAGAGACCAATAGCATACACGTTTCACGTTTGGTCGAGGCTCCAAGAGATCCTCCAAAATCTCCATGTAGTTTTCCATATTATTCAACCTGACAACTTTCACAACATTGAACTGTGCACGTCGACATATTTGAGAACTGCCCTTAATGAGTCCTTTTGAAACAGTTGGACAACATCATCGGAATAATTTGATTCAAAGATGTCTTCGGTACGCTTCTGGAAGTTTTCCGCCATTTTGAAAAAAAATTGTTGCTAAACTAACAGCATGTTTTTTCCAAAAATTTCAATTTTTTTATGTCTGCCTGTAAACGGAGAGACGAATAAAGAATACAAAGGTTCGAATGCGTAGAAGCATTCATCAGAATTGACGATCGTGCAAAGAAGTTGTGCAAACATTGATGATCCGTATCTTGGTTCGAAGAAAGTTAAAACTTCTTGGAAGCTTTTTCAAACTTTTGTGCTGCCGATATTTGATTGATTCGCAAGAAAAACTTTTAAAATTGAAATTTTTTTGTTCAACAACTCAAAATAAAGCAACAAAACAAATTGTAACAGGAAAAATAATTGAGTTATGACCGATGGGTATCACTCATAGAGTAATTTCGGATAGGGTACACCGTCTGCTCGTCACGCTATTGAGTTAGAACCGAAGTGTAACTCATAGAGTAATTTCGGATAGGGTACACCGTCTGCTCGTCACGCTATCTTATTTTCGGCCGGATAGATTCGTGCAACTTCTTAGTCTAATACCGATCCTAATCTTACTCTTATACTATCTAGTCTCAGGTTGTTTAACTAGTCTCTGCTAGGCTCAATAGATCTAGGGTATACTGGTTTATTGCGGCTGCTGAAGTGCTCGGGAGAGTCCAACTAATTTCTAAGTTAAATTCAAATCTCTCTGGTGCTGAAATTACAAGTAACTTCAGCACTTACAAATAAGTGGGTTGTTAGTTAGATGGATCATGATTGGTTAATATTAAATACTTTACATTGGTAAAATATCTAATTTATCCAATCATAAAATGTAGTTTAGATCAGGTTCCACCCATCCGGGTTTTACAGAGTTTTTTAGAATAGTTCTTCTGCAATTCGAAGGATGGATGATGGACGTTGGTGTTTGGCGAACATCATAATTTTCTTCCGCTTCTTCTTGTGACAACGACTGAGTCTTTGCAACAAACTCAAATCTGATTTCAGAATGGTTTGCTATGTCAGGTTTTTCTGTTCTGCGTGGAGAACTTCTTTTGTGTCTGATCTAGTTTGGGAATGGCGTGGAGATTGTGCGTGGAGGGGATGCCTGGTTACTCGGATCTGTACGTATACTTGAACATCGAGGTGGTCATTGGTCTAGTTCAATGAAGTCCTTTTCTGCGAAGTCAAGTCGTACTCTAAATCCTTTGAGTTGTGATTGTGAGCGGCATATCGATTGTGGTTGGTCATTCTCTCTCGAGCGTAGTGGGGTCGTTTTGTCTTTAGATGTTCGTCCTTGGTGTTGTATTCTGATCTATGTATTGCATAAATGTAATTTACATTTTATAAAACATTTATTAGTTTAATATTTTTTAATTATGATTTTAGTTAGTTGTTTTCACAAAAGCTTTTTGTTTTAGTTCGGTTATTTTGAAGAGTTACTCACCCTTGAGTAGCTCTTATTAAAAATAGAGGTGTGGTCACAAAGCGTGGATGTAGCACGGTGGGTTAGGCCGGCTATAGAGCATGCTCAGGACGTCCTTTCCTGGTGGGTTAGGCCAGGAGTGGGAGTATGATTTCATGCGGTGTTTGTGAGGGGTCCTGTTATGTGACAACGTTTTATGTTGGGTTTGTTGTGGTTTTACTTATGTCTTGTTGGTTATGTACTTTTTCCAAAAAGCAAATTGTTTGTGGTATGGGTTTGTCTTTCGACTTTTTTGTGTTTTATTATTTCTTTCTAAGACTTTATAATAGTCTTCAAAAGAATAAATTATCCAGTTTTAAACTGGGTTAATCCGGTTTGGGTACCGTTGGTTTCCTTTTCTTAGTCATGCTGTTATTCTATGATTTGTGGTAGTTAGTAAGCTGCGTTGGTTAGTTTTGTTTAGTATATGATTCCTTTCCAACCGGGTTAAAGGAAAGTTTGAAACTTGTTTTATTTTCGGCCGGATAGATTCGTGCAACTTCTTAGTCTAATACCGATCCTAATCTTACTCTTATACTATCTAGTCTCAGGTTGTTTAACTAGTCTCTGCTAGGCTCAATAGATCTAGGGTATACTGGTTTATTGCGGTTGCTGAAGTCTTCTTGGAGAGTCAACTAATTTCTAAGTTAAATTCAAATCTCTCTGGTGCTGAATTTACAAGTAATTTCAGCACTTACAAATAAGTGGATTGTTAGTCAGATGGATCATGATTGGTTAATATTAAATACTTTACATTGGTAAAATATCTAATTTATCCAATCATAAAATGTAGTTTAGATCAGGTTCCACCCATCCGGGCTTTACAGAGTTTTTTAGAATAGTCTTTCTGCAATTCAAAGGATGGATGATGGACGTTGGTATTTGGTGAACATCATATTTCTTCTGGGTTCTCTTGTTAGAGAAGTTCCAGGTTCGATCGTTGTGTCATCTCATGACAACGACTGGGTCTTTGCAACAAACTCAAATCTGATTTCAGAATGGTTGGCTATGTCAGGTTTTTCTGTTTCATTAATGAGAACTTTTTTGTGTTTTGATCTTGTCTAGGAATGGCGTGGAGATTTTGCATGGAGGGGATGCCTGGTTACTCGGATCTGTACGTATACTTGAACATCGAGGTGGTCATTGGTCTAGTTCAATGAAGTCCTTTTCTGCGAAGTCAAGTCGTACTCTAAATCCTTTGAGTTGTGATTGTGAGCGGCATATCGATTGTAGTTGGCCATTCTTTCTCGAGTGTAGTGGGGTCATTTTGTCTTTGGATGTTCGTCCTTAGTGTTGTATTCTGATCTATGTATTGCATAATGTAATTTACATTTTATAAAACTTTTATTAGTTTAATATCTTTTAATTATGATTTTAGTTAGTTGTTTTCACAAAAGCTTTTTGTTTTAGTTCAGTTATTTTGAAGAGTTACTCACCCTTGAGTAGCTCTTATTAAAAATAGGAGTGTGGTCACAAAGCGTGGATGTAGCGCGGTGGGTTAGGCCGGCTATAGAGCATGCTCAGGACGTCCTTCCTGGTGGGTTAGGCCAGGAGTGGGAGTATGATTGCATGCGGTTTTTGTGAGAGGTCCTGTTATGTGACAACGTTTTATGTTGGGTTTGTTGTGGTTTTTCTTATGTTTTGTTGGTTGTGTCCTTTTTCCAAAAATCAAATTGTTTGTGGTATGGGTTTGTCTTTCGACTTTTTTGTGTTTTATTATTTCTTTCTTAGACTTTATAATAGTCTTCAAAAGAATAAATTATCCAGTTTTAAACTGGGTTAATCCGGTTTGGGTACCGTTGGTTTCCTTTTCTTAGTCATGCTGTTATGCTATGTGTTGTGGTGTTTAGTAAGCTGCATTGGTTAGTTTTGTTTAGTATATAATTCCTTTCCAACCGGGTTAAAGGAAAGTTTGAAACTTGTTATCGTGTGTTAGAGTTGTTGAGTTGTGAAAGCTTGAAACTGAAATTCATTATTTAAACAATTCTTCGTGGGCGAGCTGTGCGAGTTTGGATAGAATTCTTGTGCGAGTGAATGAAAATATCAAAAGGTTAGTACTGCATTTGCTTCTTATTAATTTACTACATAGAATTTTTAATTTTACTGCTAGTTGTTGGGGAAAATTAAGTTACAAATTTTCATTATTTTTAGATTTACTGCTTGTGGGGGAAAAATTTATAAATTAAATTACTGCATTGGTATAATATTTATTTAATTATTTGATGAAAAAAAAACTAATAGAGTCTTAAACAGTTTGAAGAAGTTTTCAATTTTTTATTTTCTTTTGTGAATTTTTCAGATGATCGTTGGGTGAAGGCTAAAATTCTAAAGAAAACATGGATAAAGAATGGTGAGTTTCTAATCTTTTAATTAGTTAGTAATATGTATAATTCATACTTACCTGTTAGTCGTCGGGGAAGAAACCGTGGGGGAAGATGTCGTGGATGAGATCTGAAGTTGTTAGTAATTTAGCTAAAATGCGGATGATATTTTTAGTTTGAAGTAGTGGCCAAAGCAATTGAAGTGCTTTAATGGTGGTTAGTTCTTCAGTGCCAACTGCAAATTCATAAGGTGTGTTTTGGATTAGATTATATAATTTGTGATTGAATTTAGTGTTATGGATGAATTCTAAAATGGGGATTTCTATAGGTTGTACAAACTCGTGTGGAATAAGGAAGGGTCGGGATTCTTCTGCGTTGAAGGTCTTGGTGATGGGACAAAAAATATACATTTGGGTTATGGGATCATAATTTCGAAGAATACCATGAAGGTTAGTATCTTTAATACAATATGTGAAGTTAAGAAAGAATGGTGAGGTGTATTTGGAATTGATGAATTGAAAACGATGGTGTGGTTGTCTGGAGGGAGTGTGTAAGTCGAAGTGATTTTGGATAAAACGATAATAAGTATATGTGTGTGTTTGTTTAGTGCGCAACATAATATCGTGTGAGCAGTGCAAATCTCTTTCATGTGGTGCAAGGAAATGAAAGGTTAGTGAAAATATTTGGAAGCGTTCTTTAAAACTTTCGTAGGCTTGTGTGTCTGTTAGTGCTTCTGAAATAATGTGGTCAAACTTGCGATCGAAGATATTTAGTGTAAATACATATGGTGTTTTAATGAAAAATTTCTCGGTGATTTGTGGGTTAGCGAAGCGATCGTCGTCTAAGAATTGATCTTGGTTAGTTCTGATGATGTTATGATCGTAATATTCTAGTGTAAATTCATTTGCTCGGGGTGCAGTGTGTGTTTTTAGTGATTTTTTATATCCAATGTAAGTAAATTGTCTAGATGTTAGTGGTGTAGTGAGTCGATATAGCATGTCCTTATTTCGTTCTATATCGATGTGAGTGCTAGATAAAGGTAAGCAAAGGGGATTAGTAAAATAATAATATGAGGTCCAAGGAAGGGTAGGCATTAAAACGTGTTCGTCTACAAAGTTACGTGTCTCGTTAATGTCGTGAGGGTTGTTTAAGGTGTATTGTGGAAATGAGGGTAAGGTGATAGCTAAAAATTCTTTTGTGTTAGTGTGTTTTGGATGGTTGATATATTCACGGGCTGTTCCTGGTTTCGCTGGGAAAGGATGGTTGGGGAACTTTCTTGTAAAAGTGCGGTAAGCTCTATTAGTGCTGAGTGAAGATTCAGTAGATGTGGATGATGGTGCTAATGATTCAGTATAAATTGAAGAGGCTGTAGGGGTAGGAGGGTTGGATGAATCTATTGTGGATGAGATTTGGTTTATGGTTGGGATGTCAAGGTGATAGGGTTGTTGTTGTAGGGTAATGAAGTTATCTAGTTCTGGGGAGATTCGGGGGGTATCTGGAGAATGAGATGATTGGTCTGAGTGAAGTGAGGAATAGGTTGGAGTGACTTGGGAAGCATAAGAGGGTGTAGAATTGGATGGGTCAGGGTTATTTGGTAATATGGGTTGAAAAGGGGGTTGGGAAAAAATTGAGGGGTTGGTGGGAAAATTATTGGATGGAGATGGTTCAGAGTCGGCAAATTCATCGGGGGTTTCAATATTCGGGTTATTGAGTTGTGACGTGGAGTATAAAACTGAGATGTGTGAATTAGTATCGGAATTCATGCCTGATGTTACATTACTGGTTGGGAAATCGCGTGGCGGGAAAGCAAAAAGTGGTATTATTGTAATGGGAGTAGTGAGGTTGGTTGGGTGGGAATTTGAACGGTGTAGGGATCCAAGTTGTCGGCTCATCGTGGGCTAAAAAAATTATTATTTTGAGACTGAAAAGCGGTGGTATGGGGTTGTTCTATAATTTGTTCATAAGTATTGTCATCTTGTGAGTGGTGTGGCATTATATGTTGGATGGGACTTTGTGATATAGTTGGTCTAAAATTTTGATTATGTGTTATGGCTAAATTTCGAAAATTACGTGGGACTAGGGATAATGGATGGTTATGTGGTAGGGGTGGTAACTGTGGTGCTGTTGGTGTTGTATCTACATTGTTATGTTCTTCGTCGTATGTGTTCTGTCTTGTTGCTATTTTTGTGTTATATTCTTTTATTTGTGCGTCTAAAAGAATTTTGTTTATAGATGTAGAAAAGATTCCAAAAAATCCTGCAAATAGTATGCGTGCTACACTTGCTTGTCTATTGACTTGTGTGTGTATAGCACATGTGTTATAGATTCCTTTTAAGAGTGGAAAAAGAAATCCAATAAAGTTAAACATTGCGTATAAAATAGTCAGTTTTTCTAAGATGTAGTAGGGCCATCCTAGAAAATCAAGAATTTCATTCTTGAGTGTAACAAAGCTAAAAATATTGATAGGTGATATATCTTGGGGACGGTATTTTTCACCGTTTAGATATATATAATCTTTAATGTCTTTAAAATATCCGCTATAGTCTTGCGTATAGATGTCAGCAAATCCTGCGGTTTCGGCAAGTTTGCGTAAGTTTTGGTCAATTGATTGTCTTTGTATTGTGTCCATTTGTGTTAATAATTCTTGGAATTGTTGTGTTCTAATGTGATGTTGAATATCTGATTTTGAGTATATTCCTATTGATTGTAAGTCTATATTTGGGTTTCGAGCGATAGCGCGAATGCTTTCTGGTGAAAATTTTTTGAGTGATTGCATTAATGTGGGATATGGGGTGAGAAGGTAATATTTATCTTCATCAGGGTTTAGTTGTACTACGTTGTGGCTATTTTCTGATCCACATGGGACTGCGGTATCCCAGAAATAGGTTCTTCGTGAAAGTGTGTCAACGAAATGTACTTTATTCTTATAAAAGATAGGGATTCTTTTATAGCATCGTTTATCTTCAAAAACGTATAGTGGTGATACTTTTTTAGTACAAGTATAAAACCATAAGATGTTTCCTTCATAGTCTAAAAAATTTGATCTATTTCCTGATAGTAAATATCCTGCGTAGGATATTTTTAATACTGCTAGTGCGAGTGATTGTAATATTTGTGTTCTTTCTAATTCGCATAGTTGGTGTAGTGTTTCTAATTCGGAGAGTGACATTTCTTGAAAAATTTGGCTAATCGTGTAGTCTAGTTTCATATCCAAGTGAATATCATAGTGGATATTACCAAAATATGTACTATTCATTAGGGATAGTTCTTGTAAACGTGTGCTGTGATCGTCTTGGGGCTTTAAATGTCCACCAGGTTGACCTGTATACTTTTGAAAATGAACTGGTATGTATGATGTTCCTTCATTTGGAGGATGACTTGTGGCGTATGGGTCAACTTTTAGTTTTCCAGTGGTCATGTCGAATCCATTTTCGTATTCAACTAATATTTCAGAGTATTGTGTTTTGTGGAGTGGGTTTCTGTATTTACATGCAAGTTCTGTTTCTTGATATATTTGAAAACGTGTTAATTTATTTTCTATATTATGAATGTTTCTAAAATTAGAACTTATTTTTCGTAATGGATTTACTTGTTCATATGGTATTGATTGTATAAAATATTTTTCGTGAAATTTTATCATACGAGCGTGTATTTTTGCTACTTGAAATGTTGTACATGTGTCTTCGGGGAACCAAACAATTGTTGCTTGTGTTCTTGTTGTAGGGTCGCAATAACCTTGGTCGTTTTTACAAGGTAATCTAATTCCTTGATAGATCATTGTGTTGTCTGATAAATCTCGTGTGAGTTGTATTTTTTCGAGTTGTATTTTCCAATCGAAAAACATGATCTCTTGGTATCCTTTGTTTTTTGTGTCTGCTTTGCAGTTTGATGGGTCATTTATACCAATGTGTGGTATCCAGTGTTTATCGTGTATATCATAAGTTAATCGTCCGTGTGCGCCGTTATATGGGTACTTTTCATCTAGTTTTATATGTCCTTGATATCTTTCAAGTTCTGCTTGATGTACAGAATCTGAAAAAACTTGGAAATATACTAACTTTCTATCTGTGTTTTTATTTTTTGTGATGTTTAGTCGGAGTAACTCGTTTTTACAATCTTCGGGATTGAGATGTAAAAGTCGTTCTATATTACTCTGGTAGAATGATTCATGGTCAAGTCGGTTTTTATTTCCGTTTGAGACTTGTGAACAATGTACTTTCTTTTCAGAAAATGTTGCTGTGAATTTATATCCTATAACTGTAGTTGCTCGGGCTTTTGAATAAAGTGTTGTTATTACATTTGTAGTTTCTATGGCTTGGGGTTCTGTTTCGCATTGTGATACTTGATTTATTGCATACTTGTGTAGTGTTTTTTGTTCGTTTTCTTCACAATCGTAATGTGTTACTAATAAATCTTGGGGTCCTGTGCGGGGAGAAGGGTTTATGTTTTGATTTGAGATTACTAGAAAAAGGAGTCGGAGAAAAATTAATAATTTTAGAATATACATGTGTATGATAATCCTGAGTATGGGTTATAAAATGTGATGTAACCAATTGTCTTTTTGGTATATCTGTCGTATTTATATATTACTTCAGTGGTTATAAATGGTGGTGGTAGTGATTGAGCTGTTATGTTTGGTGGGTTTAATGGGTAGGGATGTTGAGTAATGTTGTTTAATTTAACTGTGATTTCAAACTTTAATTGTAAACTGTTTTGTTGCAGTATTTGGATATTGTGATCACGGATTTCGTCGTGAATGTCTTGCCGGTATTGTAATCTATTAAGTGCCCAGTTGTGAAGGCGATTACTTTCTAGATGTTGTCCAAATAATGGTGGAGGGGCTGTAAATGTATTCCAATCTAGTCTTAAAGGGATATTTGTTGATGATTGTTCTCTATATCTGGCGTCGAGATTATTTGGAAAATTTAAGTTAAAAGGTGGTGGTGAAATCTGGCTTATTGATGGTGTTGATGGTAGTGATAATGTTTCTGGTAGTGATGAGGATGTTGTTGTATCCGTAGAAATATCTATTGGATCATTGACTAAATTTAGTTCACCTTGTGTAAATGAATGTGTTGTCCAATATGGTAGTCGTGATGCCTGGTTTGGGGGGTTAAAGGGATTTTCACGTATTTGTTCAGATGTTGGTGTTGAACCTAAATAATCTGATGGTAAGCTTGAGGTGCTACGTTGTGAAAGAAGCGTAGGGTTTTCTGGTAATATACCAATGGGGTTTTCTGGAGTGTTTTGTGATGGGGATTGAGGTATTTCAAAATGAACTCGGGGAGTTTGAAAATTTCTGTTTCGTCGAGGATGTATAATTTGTCTATTTATTTCGACTGTATTTTGGTTTTGACTAGGATTTCTTATTCTACCTAATTCTTGTGGTAGTGTTGGGTATAAGTTATATGTTGGTTCACTTAGAGGTGCTTGTCGTTGAACTGGTTCTAGTGGTTCTGATAAACGAGCGTGTCGTTCTTCAAAAGTGTATGGGTTATCTTGAAAGGAAATTCGTGTAGATGTTTGACGATTTTGGGTAGTTGAAGGTGTTGTTGGGTTATCTTGGGATGATGTCGGTGAAGACTGACTTTGTGACTGTTGGGTAGCAATTTTTGATAGCTTTTTGGTCTATTTTTTTAGTGAAAAAGTTTATGTTTATTATAGTATTCTTCTAAGAAAAGAATTAGGAGGATTGTTGCTAGAGCGAATGTGATGATTGCTTTCTTTATACATTTGCATATTGTCAAAATGAGGGATGATAGAAATGTTATGAAAATTACGAATAGTAGAAAAATATCAGTTCTACTGAAAATAGTTCGTATCATTTAGACAAGTTGAATAAATCGTACCTGTGGATATAATCAGGGTTTTTGAAAGTTGGAGAAATAGTTCGAATATAGTGTAGAAAATTAAAAAAATATTACAAAAAATGATTAAGATTATTAGAAAAGGTTCAAGGATATCAAAAAGAAATATTATGAAAGTTTTAAGTATCGTAAAAAATTGTTTGAGGTTTGTGATAATTTTAGTGACTGTTTGATAGAAGAGCATTTAAGAAATGACTTCGTGATCGAATATTTTTTGTTGTTTGGGGCAATTTTCAAGTGTGGTCGGATTATTTATTAGTTTTTTGACAAGTGGGTTGAGTTTTGTGAAAAATTGTTGGGGGCAATTTTCATGGTGATCGGGAGGTCTTCTTTGTCTTTATCTTCATTTGTCAAGTGATCTGGGGTTTTTTTGAGATTTTTATACTTTAGGCTAAATAAAATGGTCGTTTTTTTACTTTAGGCTAATTTAACATATTTGTCTGGGGGATATTTGAGGTCTGAGTTGGGGAAATATTGTTGATCTTTGGTTTATTAGATAAGGGAGGGTTATGATAATATGGTGATATTTATTTTAGTTGTCAAGTTGGAGTGGTTTGCTTATTTTTGACCTGGAGGTCGTAGAGTTACAGTTATAGATATGCCTGGAGGTTAATATTTTTCGCCTAGTTGGTTTGTGTTAAAGTTATAGAAGGTGACGGATTGGATGAATCCTATTGGCTAATTATGAACTAGAATCGCTGCTTGTTTGTCAGCATGTTATTTTGAAAAATGAAAGTGTAAAATGTTTCAGAGGTGCAAAGATTATTAAATGTAGAATTAAAGTTGTTTTTGAAATTCAACTTTCTTTAATATTTTAGATTGTGGGATGAATAATTTATAATTTTTACGTGGTTGATTTCTAAGTCGTGAAGACTCTCTATGTTCTGATTTGTCGATTTGTTCTTGGGGTATTATTTGTTCTGTCATTTTTCTACTTTTTCTTTCTTTTTGAGATGTATTTTGATCTAGCTTTTTTGTATTGTTTTTTGTGGTGGTTGATTTTGTATTTTGATTTCCGAGGTGAATATCATTTTGTTCCTTTGTTGTATTTTCCGTATGTGGGTCATTTTGAATAACTTGTAAACCTGTAAAAGAATATAATTGAGTTAGTTCGCGGAGTGCGTATTCTTTTGGATAATAAGGTAATAGGTTATTTCGGTGTTGAACGATTTCTTTTTTGTCTGAGTCGGTGATTTTATATGTGACGTCAGTGGGTTTTGCAATTATTTGGTATGGTCCTTTACGAAGGGGTTGTAATTTTTTTGAAATTCCTTTTTGAGTATTAAAATTGGGTATTAAAACAAATGTTCCAATTTTTAAATCGGAGGCTGGTGTAAAGCGTGAATTTATTTGTTCATTAATATTTTGCCTTTGTAACAACTTTTTTGTTACTTTTTGGTAAATTTCATTTCGTTTTTTATCTCTGTTTAAAATCCATTCGGTGTGTGTACCGGAGGCTAGTTTAAAAATTTGTGGGTGATGAAAATGATCTTCATCGTGTGTATGTAATGGTAGGTTATAGCAAATTGAGTCTTTATTTGGTTGACAATAACCTTGTGCGTTTTTATGAGAGTTTGCTGTAAACATTATTGGTTTGCGTGGCTTTTGGTTAAAAACCATTTCATATGGTGACATTCCTAAAGTTGTCGTGATTTGTGAATTATATGCTAAGGGAAATAGTTTTACATCTGCTGACCATTCGGTATATCTTGTATCATTGCCATTGATGATACATCTGAGGTATTCTTGTAATGAACGGTTCATACCTTCGACTAAGCCGTTTGTCCAAGGTGCGTGAGATGTACGTGGTTTGTGTTTAATGTTATATAAATGACATAGTGTGATGATTTCATTATTTATGAATTCTGTACCGTTGTCTGTAACTAAAATTTCTGGTAGTCCGAATTTTGCTATCCAGTGTTCATAGAGTGTTGTGTAAGCGTAATAAGCGTTACAATGTGGTACTGGGTTAAGTGCTACATAATGTGTAAATGCGTCAACAATTACCATGATGTAGGAGTTTCCTTCTGATGAGGGTGAAATTGGTCCTTTGGTATCAAATGAGATACGATGATTAAAGTGCAAACTTTGTCCTTTAAAATCTTGTTTTTGTGCTATTTGTTTTTGATTTGGGTAAGGTTTATTTAGTTGACATACTATACAGTCATTGCATAGTACTTTTATCCAAATTGGTGCATTTGGGAAATAAAAGTTTTGTATAAAATTTGAATATGTTTTCTCTGATCCAGAGTGTCCTTTAATATTTTGTGCATGTGAAATATTAAAAGCTATGAAAATCATACTTAAAGGGAGACAGGGAACTGTAGATTCATTTAGTTTGTATTCTAGAAGGTCTGTGTTTTCGTTAATTGTTGTATTATTGAATTTTCGAAAATATCGGAGGAGTGTTTTGTTTCCTAGAATAGTTGAATCTGCTTTGATAGGTTTAGTTTTATATTTGTGCCATGATTTCAGTTGTCGAATTACTGGGTCAAGGTTTTGATATTGTTTCAGTGTTGAAATTGTAATTGTTTCTGTTGGGGGGAGAAAAATGTTTTCAATTTCTAATTTAGATAAGGGTATTGTATCAAGTGGGTCATGGAGGTCAAAAACTTGATTTATTGTGTATTTTGAATCGTTTGTTTGTGGTCCTGATAAGTTTATTTTATCAGTTAAATTTTCTTTTTCAATTAGTGGAAAACGGTCTTTTTTATGCGAGTGTGGTTTTACTCTTTTTTGTTGGGTGTTATTTTTTATCCATTGTGAATATGGGATTGGTTTAAAAGTTGATGTTCCAAGTAGATCAACTTCATAGTGATTATTTTGACAATCTAAATAAAGTGGGAAGTGTTGTAGATTGTTTATTTGTGATTGTTCAACGTCAGTTTTTACTGCATATTTGCATTCCAATCGGGGTGATGTTTCATTTTCTGCAAGGTAGAATTTTATATTTTTGGGTATTTCAACTGTGGTTTTACGTGTAAGTAATTCAGGTGGCGTATTTCGACTTAATGTGTCTGGTAATGCAAGATTTTTTCCTGCGGTCCAAACTATATGTAAGTTTGGGAATTTCATTAAAATTAGTTGAAATCTATAAACTCGGTGGTTTGGATTAGACTTTTGTGTAAAAAGAAAGATGATTGGTTTATGGTCTGTGAATAGAACTGTGGGATGTTTTGATCCAAGTATCAGAAATTCATATTCTGTTAGTGTATATATTATGGCTGTACATTCTCTCATTAGAGTTGAGAGTCGTAGCTCTGCTTGAGTGAATAATCGAGAATTTGCTGATATGAGGTTCATTTTATTTGTACCATTATGTGATTGTAATAATGCTGCGCCGATGCCAAAGTTCGAAGCATCGCACATTGCATAAAATGGTTGATTTGAGTCTGGAATTGTGTTTGAAATTTGTTCAGTTAGAAGTTTTTTAATTTCTTCAAATCGTGCTTGATGTTCTGTATTCCATTCAAAATTATTTTGTTGTCTAAGTATATTATAGAATGGTCGTAGATATAATTGCATTTTATAAACATATTTGCTTAAAAAGTTTAACATTCCAAGGAATTCTTGGATTTTCTTTTTATTTGTTGGTGGTTGGAGTTTTTGAATAGCGTCTATACGTGATTTCAATGCAGTGATTGTTTTTCTTTCTATATTATGTCCTAAGAATTTAACTCTTGTCAAAAAGAAGTGTGATTTATCGGGGGCGGCCTTCAGATTTTCGTTCTGAAGTATTTGGTGGTATTGTTCTAAAACATTGAACATTTCCTCTTTTGTCTGTGATTGCATAACAACAACGTCTAAATAGGTGATTGCGTTTTTCTTGAGTATTAGTGGTCGAAAAATTTTGCTCATAAAAGCTGAAAATGCTGCTGGTCCTATGGATATTCCATAGAATAAGCGGTTGAATTCGTATTGTTGGTTTCCAATAACAAATTGTGTTAAACGTCGTGATTGTTCATCTAATGGCATTTGATTGTATGCACTATTCATATCTGCGGTTGTAAAATATTTTCCGTTTATTTTTGTTAAAATAACTTGTATTGGTTCAATAGGCCAATTACACTTTGATTCATCTATGAGTGAGTTGAGGTATCTAGCATCGAGAACAATTTTTAATGATTCTCCTTTGGCTAGAATGATAACAGGGTTGATAAATGTGTTGCCTTTTGGTTGTTCTTCTTTGTTTACTGGTGATATAATGTTGTATTGTTCTAAAATGTCGAGTAATCTGTTTACTTTATCGTGTAAGTGAATTGGTACTTTACTTGCTCTTTGTTTTTTGAAAACTGCGTCTGGTTTTAATGGGAGATGTAGTGATGAGCTGATTTTGCCAACATCAAATTTGGATGTTGCATAGAGTGATGAATATTTAATTAGCTGTTTGGCTAATTTTTCAAATTCGTCTTGTGTTATTTGTGAATGTTGGAAATTAAACATTGTTAAAAATGTCTGTTGATTTTCTGTGTAGTTATTTATGTTGAATGTCGGTTTGAAATATGGGGTTTTTGTGAAATAATCCGTATTTCTGTTTTCATTACTTATTATATTATTTATAGATAATTCTTCATTAAGGATTGTGGATTGGCAAATATCTAGTAATTGGAGTATATTATTTACACGATATGCTTTTTCGTGTATTGGTGATATTGTAGCGTTGGTTTCGCAATAGCCTAAAAGTCCTAAAGTTAATGTTACTTGGTAAGGTGTATTGTTGTATACATGTAAGGAAATAATATCTGAATTCGAGTTTTTCAAATATTTTATTGATGAGATTGTGATTTTGAAAAACTTATGAATAGGTTTGAATTCAAAATCTGACATATAAAATTTTTGTTTGTTTTGTTTTTTATCATATTGGTGAACTTGTTTGATTGAAAAATTATAGATGTTTCCTGATAGTGGTTTCAGGTGTTTTCTTTGTTGGTTATATATTGGATAAAATTTTGAAAAGAATGGTGGTTGTTTATTTAATCTTTGAAAAAATGTTAGGGATGTGTCTTTTGTTTTTGTATATTTATCTTTGATTAATATTTTACTATTCAATATGTTGATTGTTGGTATATATTTAGAGATAAATGGTATTCCAATGATATTATATTTAATATCAGTGATATGGAATATTTGTTTAAATGGTTTGGTTAAAATTTTGTTTTGTTCCATTGTTCTTGTGGGGAGAAGAAATAATTGAATTTTTGCGTAGTTTATTAATGTTGATCCTTGTGCTGTTGCTAGTTTGCTGGAGGTTTCAAGAGGTGTTAGCTTTGGGTGTAAGGTTTTTATTTCATTCCATGTGGGAATGTTTATTATATTTGATTCTGCTCCTGAATCAATTAAAAAATCAATTTCAAGATCTGGTGGTTGAAATTCTTTGCTTCTTGGACTTTCTAAAAGAAATGGTATTGTCCAAATTTTTTCTTTGGGTTGTTCTTTTTGTATGTTTTGATAGATGTGATTTGTATTCAAGCATTTTGTTTTTTCGTTCTCATTGGGTTGATTTGTAGTGTTAATTTCATTAGTTTTTTGTGTCGTCGGTGTGGAATGGACGGGTTCAATATAATAATTGTGAAGGAGTTCTGATTGATTCTCATATATGTGTGATGAAAAAGGTTGTTCATATATAACAGGTTCATAGTCATTTTCGACTTTTATCATATTGATGGAGAGAGTGTTTTCTGCATCGCTTTCTGAATCTGATGATCCACAGTTTATTTGATTGAGTTGTAACGTATCAGTTACTGTGTCATCAATACCTGGAGGGTCTGATGTTGTTTCTGGATTAGATTGTACTTGATTGATATGTCTTTGATGTTTAGGTGTACTACTTCTGTGGCGATTATTAGAATTATTATAGTTATTATTATTCCGGTGTGGTGACTGGGAATAATTTCTATAACGATTATTATAACTTGAGTGTCGATTTTGTGAATTATTTCGCGATCTATTTTGGTAATTATTGTTTGGTCTGTTATAGTTCGATCTATTATATGAATTATTCCTTGATTGATTGTTCGGGTAATTCTGGTTTCGGTTGTTTGAATAACTTCTATTCCGATTATTGGAGTAGTTTCTATTTCTATTGTATGATGAATTTCGTGATTGATTGTTTGGATAGTAATTATTTCTTGATTGGGAATTAGATCTAGAAACAAATCGTTGTGTATTTGAATTTGGTCTGGAATAGTTATTTCGACTATTTGGTCTATTGTAGTGATTTTGTGATGAATTTTGCGTGTTTCTTCGTTCTGGTGATCTTCCTCTATAATTTGAGTTATATGGTGATTGATTTCTTGTATAATTTGTATTGTTCGGGAGTGGTTTTCCTGAACTGTTGTTGCTGTACACAGTTTTGTTCGGTAGATTTTGATCTTTTTTCATGTATTGATAGAATGATTTATTTGGTTCTTTATATTTTTGAGGTTTATTTTGATTGTCTTGCTGTTTTTGTCTACATTCAGAAATACTATGTCCGTATCGTCGGCAATAATTACACCATTTTTTGAAGGATGGTTTGCCTTTAAAGTTTGGGTGTTTTTCGTAAATATTGAGTATTTCAGTGATTTTTTCAACGAGGTCTATATCTGATTCCTGTATATTGTTTATATTTGTGGAAGCTGTTTCAATTCTGTTAACGTATTGTAATTTCAGATTTTCCGTTTCTTCGAGTTTCATTGTGATTTCTGCTTGTTCTAGTTTGTCTACTAGTTTTCGAAAATCTAAATCGGGTTCTCGAATTGAAGAAGGATGGGATGCTCTCTTTTTTATTGCTATTTTTCTTAATTGCGGTGTTAAGGTCATCATTAAGATTTCTGTCATCTTTGTGTTTTTATAGTCATGTGTATTTAATGAATATGCTTTTCGAACTAGTGTTTCGATTCGTACTGCTAATTGCTTGATGGTTTCGTTTGGTAATCTGCGAATTTCATTACATAAAACTCTTTGTTGTTGTTTGTTTCTTTCGGAGTCAAACATTTTTGAAAATTCTTGTGTAAATCTTTTCCAATTTGATTTTATTTCTATAGGCAATACTGAAAACCATTTTTGGGCTGCGCCATCTAAAGTTGTTTGTATCAACGCTGTGCGTCGATTTATCCAGTTTTGATGTAGTGGCGTATTAATTGGTTCAGGTCCTATATTTAAAATCAAATTTGCTGTTACTGCATTTAAATAGTCTTCTACAGAATATTCAGGGTCTGTTCATTGTCATTTGTAATGATTCTGCTGCATTTGGCATTTGAGAAAAATTTGAAAGTTGATTTCTTGTTATTTCGTGTTGTTGAAGATAATATGGGAGTGGTATTTCATTTTGCATTTGTGTTGGTTGGTACGAGTTTGCAATCATTGGGTTTTGTTGCTGAATTGGTTGAAAAGATTGTGTATTAATTGGGTTTTGTTGCTGAATTGGATGTTGATTTTGTGTATCTATTGACTGTGGAGAAAAAATTATAGGGTGCAAATAAATCTGGTTGTAAGAAATCATCATCTGAGGATAAGTAATCCATTTGATAAGATGTTTGTTTTTTATTTTTATTTTGTTGAAAAAATGGATAGTTTTCACTACGATCCTGTGGAGGATGTAAATTTGTTTGGAAATTTACTGAATTAGGTTGTGCTATTGGGTTATCCCAGTTTCGAGATCTTGTATAATTACTAAAATTTTTTCGCGGTTGATAATTTGTTTTTGATGGATGTGTGTAATTATAATTATGGTCTGCAAAATTGTTTCTAGTGAACGTTTTGCGTGTTTTTGGCGGTATTGTCATAGGTCTGTATGTTTGGTAATCCATGTGTGAATATTTTGGGGCAACCGAAGGTTTAACGGTTGATTGTAAGGTTACCTGTGTTTGTGAAGGGTTTGTATTTCTTGGTGTTGTTAAGTTGGGACGTATTGGTGAAATACTTTGTTGTGTAGTTGTTGTGTGTACGATTTCTTCATTTATGAAGTGTGATGGTGTCTGGATATCTTGTTGAGTAAGATTCCTAGTTCCATTGAGGTTTTCATTGTGTATGACTGTAGAGTTTAAACTATTATTTTGCATATCGGGTAAGAATGTATTATAGTTTAATGGTGTTGCATCAATGGTTAATGGTATTACTCTTACATAATCTCTTACATAAGAGATCGTACTTATTGCTTCACTTGAGATTGATTGTGGGAAGTTTATGAATGCGGGATGAGACCATTCGGGGTCCCAAACATAGTCTGATTGTTCTGTGATGGCAGTATCATCGTTTGAGTTTTGGGGTCTAAAATTTTTTCTTGCTTGTGAAATAAAATCAATATTATGTGTGAAATAATCTATTATGAACCATGCCAAAATTTTTTGTAAGTCGTGTTTTGTATGTTGGGAAACTTCATCTTTCGTGAAATTTTCTTTAATTATATTTAGAAAACTAGAGAGTAGTGTGATTTCATGTCGTACTCTTATATGTTTAGATGTTTCTGTCGGTGAGACATTTGGTATCTGGATTTCGTTTTCTAATATCGATATATAACTATATATTATCGCAAAAACTTCATTGGTGAATATGGAGTTTGCTCTTTGTGAGTTATGATATTGGATGCTTTTTATATATTCTGAGAATACTTTTGAAAATTCTAAATCAAGGTCGTCTGTTTGAATTATATATTTATTGTGATTCTGATTTGGTGAGTTGAATTCTATGGAGTAGATTCCGTATTGTAGATTCCGAAATAATATCTGAATTCGAGTTTTTCAAATATTTTATTGATGAGATTGTGATTTTGAAAAACTTATGAATAGGTTTGAATTCAAAATCTGACATATAAAATTTTTGTTTGTTTTGTTTTTTATCATATTGGTGAACTTGTTTGATTGAAAAATTATAGATGTTTCCTGATAGTGGTTTCAGGTGTTTTCTTTGTTGGTTATATATTGGATAAAATTTTGAAAAGAATGGTGGTTGTTTATTTAATCTTTGAAAAAATGTTAGGGATGTGTCTTTTGTTTTTGTATATTTATCTTTGATTAATATTTTACTATTCAATATGTTGATTGTTGGTATATATTTAGAGATAAATGGTATTCCAATGATATTATATTTAATATCAGTGATATGGAATATTTGTTTAAATGGTTTGGTTAAAATTTTGTTTTGTTCCATTGTTCTTGTGGGGAGAAGAAATAATTGAATTTTTCCGTAGTTTATTAATGTTGATCCTTGTGCTGTTGCTAGTTTGCTGGAGGTTTCAAGAGGTGTTAGCTTTGGGTGTAAGGTTTTTATTTCATTCCATGTGGGAATGTTTATTATATTTGATTCTGCTCCTGAATCAATTAAAAAATCAATTTCAAGATCTGGTGGTTGAAATTCTTTGCTTCTTGGACTTTCTAAAAGAAATGGTATTGTCCAAATTTTTTCTTTGGGTTGTTTTTTTTGTATGTTTTGATAGATGTGATTTGTATTCAAGCATTTTGTTTTTTCGTTCTCATTGGGTTGATTTGTAGTGTTAATTTCATTAGTTTTTTGTGTCGTCGGTGTGGAATGGACGGGTTCAATATAATAATTGTGAAGGAGTTCTGATTGATTCTCATATATGTGTGATGAAAAAGGTTGTTCATATATAACAGGTTCATAGTCATTTTCGACTTTTATCATATTGATGGAGAGAGTGTTTTCTGCATCGCTTTCTGAATCTGATGATCCACAGTTTATTTGATTGAGTTGTAACGTATCAGTTACTGTGTCATCAATACCTGGAGGGTCTGATGTTGTTTCTGGATTAGATTGTACTTGATTGATATGTCTTTGATGTTTAGGTGTACTACTTCTGTGGCGATTATTAGAATTATTATAGTTATTATTATTCCGGTGTGGTGACTGGGAATAATTTCTATAACGATTATTATAACTTGAGTGTCGATTTTGTGAATTATTTCGCGATCTATTTTGGTAATTATTGTTTGGTCTGTTATAGTTCGATCTATTATATGAATTATTCCTTGATTGATTGTTCGGGTAATTCTGGTTTCGGTTGTTTGAATAACTTCTATTCCGATTATTGGAGTAGTTTCTATTTCTATTGTATGATGAATTTCGTGATTGATTGTTTGGATAGTAATTATTTCTTGATTGGGAATTAGATCTAGAAACAAATCGTTGTGTATTTGAATTTGGTCTGGAATAGTTATTTCGACTATTTGGTCTATTGTAGTGATTTTGTGATGAATTTTGCGTGTTTCTTCGTTCTGGTGATCTTCCTCTATAATTTGAGTTATATGGTGATTGATTTCTTGTATAATTTATTGTTCGGGAGTGGTTTTCCTGAACTGTTGTTGCTGTACACAGTTTTGTTCGGTAGATTTTGATCTTTTTTCATGTATTGATAGAATGATTTATTTGGTTCTTTATATTTTTGAGGTTTATTTTGATTGTCTTGCTGTTTTTGTCTACATTCAGAAATACTATGTCCGTATCGTCGGCAATAATTACACCATTTTTTGAAGGATGGTTTGCCTTTAAAGTTTGGGTGTTTTTCGTAAATATTGAGTATTTCAGTGATTTTTTCAACGAGGTCTATATCTGATTCCTGTATATTGTTTATATTTGTGGAAGCTGTTTCAATTCTGTTAACGTATTGTAATTTCAGATTTTCCGTTTCTTCGAGTTTCATTGTGATTTCTGCTTGTTCTAGTTTGTCTACTAGTTTTCGAAAATCTAAATCGGGTTCTCGAATTGAAGAAGGATGGGATGCTCTCTTTTTTATTGCTATTTTTCTTAATTGCGGTGTTAAGGTCATCATTAAGATTTCTGTCATCTTTGTGTTTTTATAGTCATGTGTATTTAATGAATATGCTTTTCGAACTAGTGTTTCGATTCGTACTGCTAATTGCTTGATGGTTTCGTTTGGTAATCTGCGAATTTCATTACATAAAACTCTTTGTTGTTGTTTGTTTCTTTCGGAGTCAAACATTTTTGAAAATTCTTGTGTAAATCTTTTCCAATTTGATTTTATTTCTATAGGCAATACTGAAAACCATTTTTGGGCTGCGCCATCTAAAGTTGTTTGTATCAACGCTGTGCGTCGATGTATCCAGTTTTGATGTAGTGGCGTATTAATTGGTTCAGGTCCTATATTTAAAATCAAATTTGCTGTTACTGCATTTAAATAGTCTTCTACAGAATATTCAGGGCCTGTTCCTGTGAATACCATTAAAGGTTTATTTGATGTTATTGATGATCCACCCATAAGGTATGGATTCATTGTCATTTGTAATGATTCTGCTGCATTTGGCATTTGAGAAAAATTTGAAAGTTGATTTCTTGTTATTTCGTGTTGTTGAAGATAATATGGGAGTGGTATTTCATTTTGCATTTGTGTTGGTTGGTACGAGTTTGCAATCATTGGGTTTTGTTGCTGAATTGGTTGAAAAGATTGTGTATTAATTGGGTTTTGTTGCTGAATTGGATGTTGATTTTGTGTATCTATTGGTTGTGGAGAAAAAATTCTATGATTTGTATGTGGTTTCTGTATTCCTTGTCCACGATATTCTTGATTATAGGGTGCAAATATATCTGGTTGTAAGAAATCATCATCTGAGGATAAGTAATCCATTTGATAAGATGTTTGTTTTTTATTTTTATTTTGTTGAAAAAATGGATAGTTTTCACTACGATCCTGTGGAGGATGTAAATTTGTTTGGAAATTTACTGAATTAGGTTGTGCTATTGGGTTATCCCAGTTTCGAGATCTTGTATAATTACTAAAATTTTTTCGCGGTTGATAATTTGTTTTTGATGGATGTGTGTAATTATAATTATGGTCTGCAAAATTGTTTCTAGTGAACGTTTTGCGTGTTTTTGGCGGTATTGTCATAGGTCTGTATGTTTGGTAATCCATGTGTGAATATTTTGGGGCAACCGAAGGTTTAACGGTTGATTGTAAGGTTACCTGTGTTTGTGAAGGGTTTGTATTTCTTGGTGTTGTTAAGTTGGGACGTATTGGTGAAATACTTTGTTGTGTAGTTGTTGTGTGTACGATTTCTTCATTTATGAAGTGTGATGGTGTCTGGATATCTTGTTGAGTAAGATTCCTAGTTCCATTGAGGTTTTCATTGTGTATGACTGTAGAGTTTAAACTATTATTTTGCATATCGGGTAAGAATGTATTATAGTTTAATGGTGTTGCATCAATGGTTAATGGTATTACTCTTACATAATCTCTTACATAAGAGATCGTACTTATTGCTTCACTTGAGATTGATTGTGGGAAGTTTATGAATGCGGGATGAGACCATTCGGGGTCCCAAACATAGTCTGATTGTTCTGTGATGGCAGTATCATCGTTTGAGTTTTGGGGTCTAAAATTTTTTCTTGCTTGTGAAATAAAATCAATATTATGTGTGAAATAATCTATTATGAACCATGCCAAAATTTTTTGTAAGTCGTGTTTTGTATGTTGGGAAACTTCATCTTTCGTGAAATTTTCTTTAATTATATTTAGAAAACTAGAGAGTAGTGTGATTTCATGTCGTACTCTTATATGTTTAGATGTTTCTGTCGGTGAGACATTTGGTATCTGGATTTCGTTTTCTAATATCGATATATAACTATATATTATCGCAAAAACTTCATTGGTGAATATGGAGTTTGCTCTTTGTGAGTTATGATATTGGATGCTTTTTATATATTCTGAGAATACTTTTGAAAATTCTAAATCAAGGTCGTCTGTTTGAATTATATATTTATTGTGATTCTGATTTGGTGAGTTGAATTCTATGGAGTAGATTCCGTATTGTAGATTCCAAAATAATATCTGAATTCGAGTTTTTCAAATATTTTATTGATGAGATTGTGATTTTGAAAAACTTATGAATAGGTTTGAATTCAAAATCTGACATATAAAATTTTTGTTTGTTTTGTTTTTTATCATATTGGTGAACTTGTTTGATTGAAAAATTATAGATGTTTCCTGATAGTGGTTTCAGGTGTTTTCTTTGTTGGTTATATATTGGATAAAATTTTGAAAAGAATGGTGGTTGTTTATTTAATCTTTGAAAAAATGTTAGGGATGTGTCTTTTGTTTTTGTATATTTATCTTTGATTAATATTTTACTATTCAATATGTTGATTGTTGGTATATATTTAGAGATAAATGGTATTCCAATGATATTATATTTAATATCAGTGATATGGAATATTTGTTTAAATGGTTCGGTTAAAATTTTGTTTTGTTCCATTGTTCTTGTGGGGAGAAGAAATAATTGAATTTTTCCGTAGTTTATTAATGTTGATCCTTGTGCTGTTGCTAGTTTGCTGGAGGTTTCAAGAGGTGTTAGCTTTGGGTGTAAGGTTTTTATTTCATTCCATGTGGGAATGTTTATTATATTTGATTCTGCTCCTGAATCAATTAAAAAATCAATTTCAAGATCTGGTGGTTGAAATTCTTTGCTTCTTGGACTTTCTAAAAGAAATGGTATTGTCCAAATTTTTTCTTTGGGTTGTTCTTTTTGTATGTTTTGATAGATGTGATTTGTATTCAAGCATTTTGTTTTTTCGTTCTCATTGGGTTGATTTGTAGTGTTAATTTCATTAGTTTTTTGTGTCGTCGGTGTGGAATGGACGGGTTCAATATAATAATTGTGAAGGAGTTCTGATTGATTCTCATATATGTGTGATGAAAAAGGTTGTTCATATATAACAGGTTCATAGTCATTTTCGACTTTTATCATATTGATGGAGAGAGTGTTTTCTGCATCGCTTTCTGAATCTGATGATCCACAGTTTATTTGATTGAGTTGTAACGTATCAGTTACTGTGTCATCAATACCTGGAGGGTCTGATGTTGTTTCTGGATTAGATTGTACTTGATTGATATGTCTTTGATGTTTAGGTGTACTACTTCTGTGGCGATTATTAGAATTATTATAGTTATTATTATTCCGGTGTGGTGACTGGGAATAATTTCTATAACGATTATTATAACTTGAGTGTCGATTTTGTGAATTATTTCGCGATCTATTTTGGTAATTATTGTTTGGTCTGTTATAGTTCGATCTATTATATGAATTATTCCTTGATTGATTGTTCGGGTAATTCTGGTTTCGGTTGTTTGAATAACTTCTATTCCGATTATTGGAGTAGTTTCTATTTCTATTGTATGATGAATTTCGTGATTGATTGTTTGGATAGTAATTATTTCTTGATTGGGAATTAGATCTAGAAACAAATCGTTGTGTATTTGAATTTGGTCTGGAATAGTTATTTCGACTATTTGGTCTATTGTAGTGATTTTGTGATGAATTTTGCGTGTTTCTTCGTTCTGGTGATCTTCCTCTATAATTTGAGTTATATGGTGATTGATTTCTTGTATAATTTGTATTGTTCGGGAGTGGTTTTCCTGAACTGTTGTTGCTGTACACAGTTTTGTTCGGTAGATTTTGATCTTTTTTCATGTATTGATAGAATGATTTATTTGGTTCTTTATATTTTTGAGGTTTATTTTGATTGTCTTGCTGTTTTTGTCTACATTCAGAAATACTATGTCCGTATCGTCGGCAATAATTACACCATTTTTTGAAGGATGGTTTGCCTTTAAAGTTTGGGTGTTTTTCGTAAATATTGAGTATTTCAGTGATTTTTTCAACGAGGTCTATATCTGATTCCTGTATATTGTTTATATTTGTGGAAGCTGTTTCAATTCTGTTAACGTATTGTAATTTCAGATTTTCCGTTTCTTCGAGTTTCATTGTGTTTTCTGCTTGTTCTAGTTTGTCTACTAGTTTTCGAAAATCTAAATCGGGTTCTCGAATTGAAGAAGGATGGGATGCTCTCTTTTTTATTGCTATTTTTCTTAATTGCGGTGTTAAGGTCATCATTAAGATTTCTGTCATCTTTGTGTTTTTATAGTCATGTGTATTTAATGAATATGCTTTTCGAACTAGTGTTTCGATTCGTACTGCTAATTGCTTGATGGTTTCGTTTGGTAATCTGCGAATTTCATTACATAAAACTCTTTGTTGTTGTTTGTTTCTTTCGGAGTCAAACATTTTTGAAAATTCTTGTGTAAATCTTTTCCAATTTGATTTTATTTCTATAGGCAATACTGAAAACCATTTTTGGGCTGCACCATCTAAAGTTGTTTGTATCAACGCTGTGCGTCGATGTATCCAGTTTTGATGTAGTGGCGTATTAATTGGTTCAGGTCCTATATTTAAAATCAAATTTGCTGTTACTGCATTTAAATAGTCTTCTACAGAATATTCAGGGTCTGTTCCTGTGAATACCATTAAAGGTTTATTTGATGTTATTGATGATCCACCCATAAGGTATGGATTCATTGTCATTTGTAATGATTCTGCTGCATTTGGCATTTGAGAAAAATTTGAAAGTTGATTTCTTGTTATTTCGTGTTGTTGAAGATAATATGGGAGTGGTATTTCATTTTGCATTTGTGTTGGTTGGTACGAGTTTGCAATCATTGGGTTTTGTTGCTGAATTGGTTGAAAAGATTGTGTATTAATTGGGTTTTGTTGCTGAATTGGATGTTGATTTTGTGTATCTATTGGTTGTGGAGAAAAAATTATAGGGTGCAAATAAATCTGGTTGTAAGAAATCATCATCTGAGGATAAGTAATCCATTTGATAAGATGTTTGTTTTTTATTTTTATTTTGTTGAAAAAATGGATAGTTTTCACTACGATCCTGTGGAGGATGTAAATTTGTTTGGAAATTTACTGAATTAGGTTGTGCTATTGGGTTATCCCAGTTTCGAGATCTTGTATAATTACTAAAATTTTTTCGCGGTTGATAATTTGTTTTTGATGGATGTGTGTAATTATAATTATGGTCTGCAAAATTGTTTCTAGTGAACGTTTTGCGTGTTTTTGGCGGTATTGTCATAGGTCTGTATGTTTGGTAATCCATGTGTGAATATTTTGGGGCAACCGAAGGTTTAACGGTTGATTGTAAGGTTACCTGTGTTTGTGAAGGGTTTGTATTTCTTGGTGTTGTTAAGTTGGGACGTATTGGTGAAATACTTTGTTGTGTAGTTGTTGTGTGTACGATTTCTTCATTTATGAAGTGTGATGGTGTCTGGATATCTTGTTGAGTAAGATTCCTAGTTCCATTGAGGTTTTCATTGTGTATGACTGTAGAGTTTAAACTATTATTTTGCATATCGGGTAAGAATGTATTATAGTTTAATGGTGTTGCATCAATGGTTAATGGTATTACTCTTACATAATCTCTTACATAAGAGATCGTACTTATTGCTTCACTTGAGATTGATTGTGGGAAGTTTATGAATGCGGGATGAGACCATTCGGGGTCCCAAACATAGTCTGATTGTTCTGTGATGGCAGTATCATCGTTTGAGTTTTGGGGTCTAAAATTTTTTCTTGCTTGTGAAATAAAATCAATATTATGTGTGAAATAATCTATTATGAACCATGCCAAAATTTTTTGTAAGTCGTGTTTTGTATGTTGGGAAACTTCATCTTTCGTGAAATTTTCTTTAATTATATTTAGAAAACTAGAGAGTAGTGTGATTTCATGTCGTACTCTTATATGTTTAGATGTTTCTGTCGGTGAGACATTTGGTATCTGGATTTCGTTTTCTAATATCGATATATAACTATATATTATCGCAAAAACTTCATTGGTGAATATGGAGTTTGCTCTTTGTGAGTTATGATATTGGATGCTTTTTATATATTCTGAGAATACTTTTGAAAATTCTAAATCAAGGTCGTCTGTTTGAATTATATATTTATTGTGATTCTGATTTGGTGAGTTGAATTCTATGGAGTAGATTCCGTATTGTTGTGTTAGGTTACATATATCTTTTAGATAGTGATCGATAATTTGTCTTTTGATTTTTACATCTGGGAACTCTGTTTTACATGGACTGATTCCGGGTTCAAACAAATTTAAGAGTAAATTTTTGCAAAATATATGCTGTCCTCTATCAGTGGTTGCATCTACGATAAAGGGGAAGATATCATCATCATCTGGACTTTCTTCACCTGGGGTGTGCGTTGAGCTCATTTTTTCGTTCGATGACTGTTAATATGTAATTATCAATGTGTCTAATTGGTTGATTCCAATTGTATAAATGTACTGGTTTGTGTTTATACTGCTTTTTTATTCTTCTTTTTCCTCTTTTTGATGAATTTGAAGTTGTTTCTGAGTCAGAGAAATATAATTGATCGTGAATTGGGCAATTTTTATCTATTGATTCTTTTAGTTTATAAAGTTCGTCTAAACTGTTGGTTTCTGGTTCTGAAAATGCGTTTCGATTTTTTGAAAATCTTTTTCGTGTTATTTGTCTTTGTTTAGTTATTATTTTTCTCTTTAATGTTTGTCGTTTTGTTCTAATGTATCCAACTGTTTGTGTATGAGGTGTGATTACAAGGTCGTATTTTTTGTTATCTGTTTCACAATTGTGTAAAACGATTGTTTGTTTATTTCCTAGGTTTTTAAATGACATAAGGTTTAGGATGACGGGTGCAAAAGGTTGTTAAATGATTTCTATTTGCTTAAACTGTTAGTCCTTACGATTTTTTTGTTAGCCTAACCTGGGTCTATTTGTTCAGGGTTGGGGAGAAAAGTATATCAATTCCGAAGAATGATTTTATACTTTCTCGTGGCTAGTATAAGCTAAGGTGTTAACTTACTTAATCTTACTTAAGGTTAGTGATTGTGTTCAGGGTTGGAGAATAGTAAATCGATCCACAAGGTTCAGGTATAATTAGAACGCGAGTAGTTCGTTAGATACTATTTTAAACTTACTAAGTCTAAGATTTATCCTGGGTCTGGTAAGAGGGGGGATCAAGTGAAGGATGAATAACCGAAGTTCTTCACTGTTTATCCTAATTTGAATGATTAGTTTTGTTCAAAAATTTCTATTAGTCCTGGGTTTTTAGAAAGGGTTGGATAGTGAATCGACGTTTGAGGTCGTTAGACACTAGTTAAGTGGGTGGGGGAGAACAAAGTTGTTCTTTTTGATCCAAGGATAGGCCTTGATGATCAAGTTTTAAATTTAATTAAATAGAAAATGATTTAAGATCCAAGGATAAGCCTTGATGATCTGATTTTAAAATTAAGTGAATTTAAGTTTAAAATGATTTAAATTTGTGTAAAGAAAAGATTTAGTACTTTTATGATATTAGTGAGCTTATGAATGCTGTTATGTTTAGGTGATGAAGCTGGAACAACAGGATGATTTATAATTACTAACCATTTATTGTCATGCTACTAATTTTTATTTTGATTTTTCAATAAATATTTTTCAAACATGTTTTGTATATTACTGCAGAATTTAGGAAAACGATCTGAGATCTTTTTATCAATCGTTATTGTATATTAATAATTTTGTTTAGCGCCTGTAATGATTTTGAAGATTGACTTCAAAATTTTATGTTTGCAAATGAAAATCTAAATTCATTGCTAGTAGTATTCTAAATACAAAAGTTTGTTCTGGCTTTTGCCGAACTATCATATAACTATATGGTAAGTTTCTGCTTTGTCGTATGTCGTCTCTGGTTCGAGGTCTTTTTCCATTTCCGAGTAGTTCTGTTATCGTTCGGAATATTGGCTCTGATCTATTGAGTCGTAGAGACATTTCGATTAAATTATTGTCGTATAACATTTTGTAAATGTTTTGTCTAAATTCTAATCTATTATTGGTTAATTCTAAGCTATTAAGGTCTTGTTCGAGACTTATGGTCGCACCAGATGAGTTATGACCGATGGGTATAACTCATAGAGTAATTTCGGATAGGGTACACCGTCTGCTCGTCGCGCTATCTTATTTTCGGCCGGATAGATTCGTGCAACTTCTTAGTCTAATACCGATCCTAATCTTACTCTTATACTATCTAGTCTCAGGTTGTTTAACTAGACTCTGCTAGGCTCAATAGATCTAGGGTATACTGGTTTATTGCGGTTGCTGAAGTCTTCTTGGAGAGTCAACTAATTTCTAAGTTAAATTCAAATCTCTCTGGTGCTGAAATTACAAGTAATTTCAGCACTTACAAATAAGTGGATTGTTAGTCAGATGGATCATGATTGGTTAATATTAAATACTTTACATTGGTAAAATATCTAATTTATCCAATCATAAAATGTAGTTTAGATCAGGTTCCATAATGGTGGTTTTTCGGCACATTTTGAGATTCGCACCTTTCGCTTTTTAAGGGAAGGAATCAGCTAGCGTATTTACCGTTCTCAACTGTATCAAAACAAAGCGTTAATTAAAAATTAATATGTGGTCCTCTTCTTATAGAGTCTATGAATGGATGAGTAAATGGAGCTGCCAGGATGATAACTGTGAATACTTTTGCTTGCACCATTTGAAACCAAACAAAAAATTTTTCATTTATTTTTAGTTGTAAAACCAAACAGCCATTTTTCGGATGGCCAGTTAGTAAGCAGACTGGTCTAAGAGCAGAATGAGTCCAAAAGCAGGAAAACAGAAAAATATTAACTTTTAGAAGCTGATCGGTAACTTAAGTATTATAATAGTCAATATTATCAAAGAAACTAATATTTTATGCATAACTTGAGTAATTTAATCGAGATTCATTCTAAAAATTCAATGAAAAAAAAATTGATTAAATTATTCAATTCATGAATAATTTATTCATTTTCTTGGCATTTTTGACGATTCTGATAATTTTTTCATCAATTTGCCCGTATTAATCAATAAAAGTTATTATTTTTCTGTCTTTCTGCTCTTGGAGCCGTTCTGCTCTTAGACCATTCTGCTTATTGCTCCGTCTCCCCTTTTCTGTTATCTGCCACAAAAATCCAAGAAAGAAAGCTTTAATAAAGTAAATAGAAGTTTTCCTTTGCGAAGATTTTTAGATTTTTGATTAGGCATTTTGCTATTGAAAAATGGTTTCGAGAGTTTCTCCTTTTTGCGCAGGGTTTTTACATGACGGATTAGAAAATTATTGCAATATCATAGTGCAAGATTTGGTATAATTTTGTTTTCGTTTTGTATTTAATTTTGCAAAGAAAACTGTAGTAAACATAATTTTAGCAAAAAAAATTAATCCGGCATTTTTTCTATTTCCGATGATTCGCTGTCAATAAATTATTTGAAAAATGAGTAGATTGCTAATAAAGGCCATCGTGACAAGCCTAGGCATTCCTTGAGACGTTTGGGGCTACATAAAAAAGATTGAAAAAGAGACTACACGAGCAGAATGAAAAAAATGGTTCCAACCAATTGTCCAAATTCTGCAAATGAGAAAAATATTTAATAACGACTTCTGTAGCAACTGATTTGTTGCGCGATTTTTTTCGGTTTCCTGTTCCAGACTTTAGGTGGGAATGGTGACAACATGACATTCTGAATTCAAAATCAAACTATAGAAAAAGTTTTAATGTTTTATTTCAGAATATAAACATTTTCTAAATTATTTACTACTAAACTTAGGATGATGGCTTCAATCTAATTTGGTATAATTGAGTAATGAAGTAATTGAGTTTGTTTAGAAGATATTTTACTTCAAAGATTTAAAAGTGCTGTTTACGGGAATTTTATTTTGAGATCATCATGAAGGATGCAATGTCTGTCATTGTGTTGTCTCATTGTGCTGCTCAAAAAATACTACATGCGAATTTGTATTGAATTGTTTTGGTCTCGGTAATTTTGACCATCTAATGGCCCAAAAGAAAAATAGTTCGAAGTTTAAGTACGCATAACAAACTCAATAAAGTTTCTACTTTTAACAGAACCGAGCTTTTTTGCATGTTCAAGCGCACACTTTTGGCTAAACACAGACAAAAACCTGACAATCAAGGTCGACCAAGGCCATTCTATGAACTAAAACAATGAGTTTTACGTATAAAGAAAATCAAAAAAAGGTTTGGTGGGAGTCGGGGCGGGGGTTCGAACCCGGTTTCCAGGTTTGGGGACGTTACCGGCACGTCTTTCTGTATATTCGACTAACGTAACAGTTCGCTTTTTTGAGCAGTTACGTTATTTAATATTTGCTCAGCAACACTTTGAGCAATTAAAACCAGAAGTGCGTGCATAACAAAAAAAATAAATAAAACAAAAACCTTTGATACATACGTATTGGGGCAACGAACTGCCTCAAGCTTTCAATTTGAGGCAACATGTCAGGGGCGGATTAAGGAAGGGGGTGCAGGGGGCGGACGCCCTCCCCTCAGGAATTTGATTCCTTGCCAACCCAAAGGGTCCCCCTTTTGTACTTTTCTGAGGTATCGATTTTTTGATGACGGACCCTAAAAATTTTCTAAAAGTGCCTTTGGCGCCAATTTATACTAATTTTGAGGAAGGAGCGCGCGCCGAAAAGATGCAATTTTTTGGTCAAAGTTTTCCAAAAATGCTTTTTTTGGCCTTTTTTCAAAATTTTATTTGCTTTTTTCAAAATTTTTTTTGGCCTTTTTTCAAACGCTTTTTTTGGCCTTTTTTCAAAATTTGGCCTTTTTTCAAAATTTTGTTTGCGGCGCAGAAAATTTGGTCAAAATGGGGTCTTTATAGTGATTTAGGAGAGCTCAAAAAATCAATTTGGTCGACCTAAAAAAAAATCCCCCATTTTGATTAGGTTCTCAATTCTGTTGTTAATGATTGTCGTTTGCTCTCCCTTTCTTAAACTGAATTTATTTACTTTTGGTACAGAAAATTTTCAATTTCGTTTTGAAATTTGATATTGTTGACTTGACATGAGATGTGCTGTTTTTTTTTTTTGATAACTTTTTGAAAAAGTGTTGACATTTCATGAACGTGTTATCATGAAGGTTTTTTTATTTTAAACGGTTCGTCCCTCCTTTATTCCCCTATCGTTATCCAGAGCAAAATTGTTTTTTTTTCTTCGGTAAGAGCCGTAAATAACCGCTGTAGTTGATTTATCCGAAGTTTAATAAAAATATAATGAATTCGACTTGAATATCCTTTGGACCGAATTCGACTATTTTGTGATTGGATAGAACACCGGAACAATTGTATATTTGATTCGTATACAGACGGCTCTAGAAAAATTATCAAATATTCCGATCGTTTAAAAAAAGAATTTTTTGTTGAAAAAATACAAAAATAAATAGTTTTTCATATTTATGTTCGTAAATCGTTTTCCGCATCCCTGCATGCATTAACCTGACATTGAAAAGCTTAAAATATACTATATTCTTTCTAAGTTTTTCGCCTCCACAGTCCAAAAACTATTGCAGTAATCAGTTTTGTTTTTCAATTTGAATGCCGTAGTGTCTTAGTGGCTGATCCGTATTGTAAGATGGCACTATGAAAATATCAGATATTATATTTGAAATTGAACTTATAATTCATTTAAGAATTTAATATATTGTGTTGTATTGCAAATGTTTCAACACATGCCAGCAAATAATGGATTTGTTGTTGAACTCTTCTGGGTTCCAAGTTTGGATGTGATCAACTGCGTTTTTATTTTTTGTCAAGTAGCCACTATTTGTTTTCACGGGATTCTTGCTCATCAGGTTTTGTTCAATCCAATCTCTTGTGTGGGAGCTAATATCTCCAAGGCGCAGAAAGTGTGACATCTTTTGAACTGTTTCAATTGGCCACAAAGCCAGCTGTTCATATTTCAAAAGATGAACTCGACTTAAATATCCTTTTGACCAAATTCGTTCGACTGAAACAACAACTTCTGCATTCAGTGCGCAGAAAAAAATTATAACGCTCTTAACTCCATAGATAACAGAAAAACCCTTAATGTTCAGACTGCCTTTTAAAGCCTATGGAGCAGTGTTCGCTTCAAAAAAACTGATCAAAAAACAGAAAAAGTTTTTGAGATTCTGTTTTTAGGTCAACCGGCCATATACAGCACGAAATTATGCTTTTGCTCCTAGTAACGTAGCAATTGTGACAACTAGCTAGCATCAACCAAGTTTTTTTTAGGACGGAGTAAGTCTCGCTTCGCGAAAACAGCGCAAACATATCGCGCATTTATAGTCCCAAATTGGCAATCTTAGAAAGCCCGTAAGCAAAAATATCAAAGGTGAAAAATATTTTAAATTTGAGCTCAAATAACAAAAAAAAATCGGATGATATAATAAATTCCGTCAACATCAGCTAGTCAAAAACTCGAAAACTTTCTAGAGAAAAAAAACCGAGCTAAAATAATCTGTCCAAAGTCAAAACAACAAGACTGCGCGTACAAGCGCAAAATTATGAAGGTTCCGGCTGCCCTGAACTGGTCTCGAATTGTTTTTGCTTAACTATAAACGTTGTTCTCCCGATATAAGTGCTTAATTTGGTCAAAGTATTATGATCAGTTAGTTCGCCTGATTCTTCCGACTTTCGGAACGAAAATACGGAATATTTGTGCTCGGGGTGGGTTTTTTCTTCAGACAAATTTCGACTTTTTAACTTGTTATTTTTAACGGAAATTTTTAATATCATTCGAAATCTATTGTTGTCATAAGCTTGAGTTTGAAAAATTAATTCACCTGTGATCATTTTTTGCAAAGTTATGGGGGTTTATTTTGGCCAATTTGACACAATTAACGTGCGATACATTTCGCTCTATTAACGCGTAAGCAAGATTTAATCCGTCCTAGAAATCGTTCCAAATTTGTAGAAGGAAGCTCATTTGCCTTGTTACTAGGAGCGAAATCTATAAAATTTGTACTTTATATGGCGTGTGGGGGGATGATTTTCATAAAAAAGCTTAAACTTCTCACAAGCTTTTAAAAAATTTTTCAAATTAAATTAAATTTTTTTATATTATTACTGCTTCATAGACTTTAAAATGCGATT
>NW_026971552.1:0-15003 GCF_963678635.1 Symsagittifera roscoffensis | reverse complement strand
CACGAGTTCTACCTGGACCTGTAGCTTCATAGCTGATGACACTATTTAAGAGGTCTCTCAACGATCGACTCGGTTGAGTATACAAGAAGGTCGAAATCATCTTGCTGATTGCTATTAGTAAAGATGGAAGCATATACGGTTCTATAGTGACCGTATGGCAATGTGGAGATACCATCGCTGAGGATGTATCGCTTATCATAATAGGCAGAGGCGAGAGTTTCGAAGTATTTATTATGAGTTAGCAACCGTTGAGTCACTTTAGTGATTCCTTTGGCAGAATGTTTATGTGTATCTAAAAATATGATGCTCACTAATCATTTTATATCTAATTGTTTTGTAAACTTACACTTGAAATTGAAAACAAAAAAAAATATGTACGCATCCTTTTCAGAAGATCCCCCCTCATTGGAAAAAAACTGATAACCATTTAACCTGCCCTACCTCGACTACAGATTCTTAAGAAACCTAAGTCATAAAAAAAATTTCACTTAGAAAAAAGCTTTTTTAACTAAAGTTTTTTTCAAAAAAAAATTTTTTTCCAAATTTTTTTTTCAAAACTTTTTTTTTCAATTTTTTCAACAGAACTTTTTAATAAATTATTTTTTTTCGAATTTTTTTTTCAATTTTTTCAAAAGTTTTTTTCTTAAATTTTTTAAATTTACTAAAATGAAAAGCACTCTTTAAACAAATTTGAGCCGGTAATTTTCAAGGAATTATACTTATTTTGCGATAGTATTGAATAAAGCTTCGAATTCTGTATTGTCATTACCCGGGAATTCGTCTTTAAATAAAGTTAAATTGTTAGTTTATTTTTTGCATTGTAGAGGAAGTGGTCCGATGGATAATTAGAGAAGCCAAAGTTGTCTCCGAAATTTCACGTTTCTCGTACAGTTTTTCAAAAAAATTGAAATTTTTCCGTTTTTATTTCGTACATTAGGCTGTCACTGTCTGACTACAAGAGGTGACAAATGAAGTTGGGCTTCATAACCTCGTAGTGAACTTTGTACATTTTAAACTTTGCTAGCTCTATGATACACGCTCCTACAATTGTGGGTACATCCCATCTGATTTTCGTTGGCGCTAATGTCAATGCAGCCATGTCTTCACCAAAAACATTGTAGGTTTAAATTCAAACTTTATATTTCGCATTCTTTTTCAGTATCTCGTAAAATCTTGATTTTCAATCTCTTTCGTTTTGACTCAAACATTTGTTCATAAATTGAATTGATCAAAAATTTGTAAAGGACTTCTTCTTGTTCAAAAAATCGTGTTTGAATTTTACGATACGATTCAGTTTTGTAATGATAAGGCCAAGCTTCACGTAGAATTTCAGGAGTTTATAATGAATTATTTAATAAAATTTAGCATTTAAAGTTTGTAACAGTCTTTTCGTTTCAACTATTCCACAGTTTTCCTTGTTTTTCATTTGTTCTGAGAGATTTGTTTGGTATCTGCTTAACCAATCTTTTTGAACCACTTCCCTGGTGGGTGCCATTGGATGAACACGGTAATTTTCATGCAATAATTGAGGTTATGCAACGAAATAACCATAGACTGAATCGTCAGTGGTAGCTAAAATTTCTTCTACTGACATGGCATTCTCATCTTCGTTATCATGATTATTTCTTTCATTTCCAATCCAATTACGATTGTCTTAAAATGGCGCGCAGGCAGTTTGTGAGTTTGCAATACTCTACCGTATAAAATGTTGGCATACAACCATGAAGCCATAGGTAGTATCTTCGCTCGCATTAAATATTTCGTTCAATTGCCTGTTGTTTGCAGTGAACTGTTGTTTTTCAAAGATTGATGCAATTCCACCTCGCATCGTTTTTTCAACCATGTCTAAATGATCTCGATCCGTTCGCAATTCAACATCAGCTTTACATACCAGCTTGAAAGTATCGCAAGCTAAATTAGAAGCGGTGAAACGATGAGCACAATCAAGGCCATATGTTTTATAGCTGAAAGAGTGAAATTTCTTAAAGACACAGTCTAGGAGCAATGTGTCACATGAAAAATATAAAAACATGATAGTCCCGCAGGCTCTGACAATTAAAATGGTTGAAAAATTCCTTTGCTTCAATCAAGTTATCAGCAATAATAGCAATATTTTTTATCTACGTCTAAACTATTCACCAACTTTTCGAGAGGCGGTAACTCTTTTTCGTCAAACTTTTTACGGTTGGTCATATAATTATAAGGATAGAATCCTTTTCTGCTTATGAGTGTTCTACAAGTTGGGCTCACGTATGAAAATGGTTTTGCAAAAGCGTGAACTTGTTGTCAGGCAAGTTGTCAGCTAACTTTTGTAGTGAATGAATTTACAAATTTGAAAGAATCTAGAAAACGAAGATACTCATAAATGTTTTGTGTAGTTTTATCTTTTCTTCTAATGCGTTAACAACTACTCCAATATTTATTGAGTCATTGTTCTCGTCGGTGGATGGAATGATTTTAATTTTACTACACGAGTCACATTTGTTGAGAGCCAGAAATATATGATGCATGCCGTAGTTCTGCAAACTGTTTTCAGCGACTGGAGTGTAAATTATGTTTCTTCAAGCTAAATAACATTTGTCGTGGGTCCATCCTAGAAAGTTTCACCGAAGAATGAGACTGATCCAGGCTCTTTTCTTCGCTGTCATAAGGTTTTCTTGACAAATTCATCAGGTTAAAATTTCTTCTTCACACAGTTGGCTACGATCACCCAATTAACGTGGCACTTTCCGTTTAAAGGTTTAACCATCTCGGGCTAACAGATGTAACTCTTTGATAAAGTTTTCTAAACAATTTTAAGAGCCATCAAGACTAAAGAAAAATTGTTCTTGGAGGACTTATGATCAATAGTAACCATTGAATACTGGGAGGGTTCATGTTATTCTGGAACGCGAGATGAGGAAATTTGTGGATTGTTCATATTTGTTGTAACGGGATTCAGGAACGATTCGAGGTCAAAATAAATAACAATAGGAGCATACCAGAGAGCTTGCAGATTTTTAAATTTTCACCTGTGGCGACCGATTACGGCTGTCGGCATTATCACTACACCAGGGTTATGATCATTACATAATCGCTCATGCGTTTTTTGATCAAATTCATTGTAATGAATTTGAAAACAATTACGGCACAACTGCATGAAACTTCGGAAATTTTGCTATCAATCTTCACAAACAAATCGGAACAGGTCTTTTACCAAAACAAAGTGGTGCATTCCGGGTTCATATAACAAAGGCAGATCCATGATAAAATTATCTGAACTTTCAAACTTTGAGACAATCATTGAAGGAGATCTTCTTTTTGATATCAAAACAGGTTTACGTGAACGTTTTTAAGTCGCCCAAAAAAAGCAATCATGTTATGTTTAAGCCCTTAGGCATAACGAAATCATCACAAGCCTGTTGCGCCCCGGGTTTTTTATAGTTGTTTGGAGTAGAGTTGTTTAGTTGTCTGTCTTTTCACGTTAGTGTCATCTAACCTCCCGACAATTAGTTGAGACTCGTATCTAAGATGATAGGTGTAGCATAATAAAAAGCATTTGTGGTGGCTGTGATTAAGAATATTATTCAATTATTGTGAATTTTCTATTTTTGCAGGGAGAGGTATAAACGAAGAACCTCTGATTGCTAACACTTTTCCGATTATAAAGTAAAGCTCACTTACAAGCTGCAGCACCCAGCCGCTACCATAGGCTGAAAATTTATTGCACACATTTTCCATTTTCCAAGCCTTTTGAATCTCATTTTTTTTTCAACGTCATAAATTCAATAAGACATGTTCAATGTTTTGGTTGGGAAAAATAAAAGTCGTTAACGAGTTTTTCATGGCTGACTCATGACCTTTAATTGAAGCTGGAAAGTATCAATATCGCTGGCCTGTAGGGTTGAGCTAGAGGAATGCTAAGTGATGTATTTTGTTGATCCAAAACAGGTAGCCCATGCTCTAATTACATGTGATCTTTGAAATCTTTAGGCTCTCAAAAACCAAGCCATCAATGCCGGCATTGTAGAAGTTTCGATGATCTGATTTAAAATGCTGCTGTATTTTGATTGCAATAAACTTATAAATTTACAAGGGTTGCAAAAAAACTGGTAATTCTTTTTCAACAGAGTGATTGTTTCGTTCATGATGAGATCTATTCGTTTTTAATGTAAGAACTTTGTGACAAAAAATACACTTGAAACCATTTCGCTCTGGAACTGTTTTAAAGCTAAGCAGGAAAGAGATCGAATTTCAACTAAATACCAAAACGTTCAAACTACTGCAGCTAATTTCGATTCCGTTTCCTTTCTCGGTTTGAATTTGAATTGGTTTTCCCGCATAACTTTGAATTTGAACTCTTTTCCCGCCAAAACTTGAATTAGAATGAAATTTAAAGCAAAAATTCTAGAAACCATAACAAAATTGTTCCAATTTTACGATAAGAAAAGTTTAAAAAATTTCTGGAAGGGTTTTTTTAAAAGGAAGTTAAATATCTTTAATCAGCAGTTTTTTCAAATTTATAAATTTCGATTAAGACAACAATGTTTGAACAGGTTAAAAAAATTTTCCTAACTTTCAGGTGCTTTATAATTAGAAAACCAATAACAGCAAAAACAGTATATCTTTTTATAGGAAACCTTATGAATATTGTGAAATCAAATAATAATTTTCTGATACAATAAAGATATATGTAAAGTTCAAAAATTTAAGTTCCTTTTCGTGTTTTCATTGAAAACTTGTCCAACATTCGGTTAGAAAATGCTTTATTATGCTCTCCTGTTCCTAGCAACTTGATATGTGAAGCATTAAGAGGCAGGTTTTTTTTTAAAAACTGTTTATACATAAAAACGCCACATGAAAGCTATTAAATATCTATCTGAGTTTCAGGTTCAAATCTTTGTACACAATAAAAACAAATGAAAATCAAACAAACGCAATCACAGTTTCAAAGTTAAATAAAATCTAAATACTCCTGAGTTTTTTCTAGTATGGTTAGTTTTCGCTTTTTTGGTGGAAAGCATAGAGAAGGAGTCAAGTTTTCCATGTGATTACTCTCTGTCGCTTCGGGGGTTTGCGTTGGAGGTGAAAAATCTGGCTCATCAAGCCATGGTGACACTGTAGGAGATTTGATCAGTTTTCGGGGTAACTACTAACTGTGACTCAATCTGTTTCATTCCCCTAAAACGATCAAAAAATTCAATTTCACATAAGTATTTTAACTGGTTTTCACACATCGAAGTAACATCACAAGCGTGTTTATACAAAATTTTTTCTGGTTTTGATTAAGTTAAATAAACAAATTAAAGAGCAAGAGGCTCGTAAGAATCTGTTTGCTTACCAGCATTTTTGAGGTTACTCAAATACTTCATATTCAGTTCTTTGACTTCTTTGACATTTTTAAAGAAAAAAACGTAGAAAAAATTGAATAAATGTAGAAAAATTTTGGGAAACGAAACGTGAAGTCACTCATCAGAGTTAAAATATTTTCTTCGTTAATTATTGCAACAAAATTACTTTGAACGGTTCCATAAAAGGGGTTCTTCGTGATTGGAATATCCTGCAATAATACTACAAGGCATTTTGCAGAAAATTTAGAAAAAAATGACGATTGTAATGCGGAAAGAAAAGAAACTGAAATGAGTTGTGAAAGTTCCTCGGGAGATTGAAATAGAGATTGGTCTTCTAAATATGAAAAGTTAGAACCTCCAGTGTAGTTTGTAGTTTCTTATCAGTTTACCAAGGGAGGGCGTGTAAACGTTTTTATGGTGTTCTATTTTTATCTAGTTTTCATTCATGAATTTTTTTTTGTGTGCTGCATTGAAATCATGCCCAAACAGGCGCACACAAGCGAAATTTCTGATACTGCTGAAAACAAAGACAAACCACAGTCTAATTGTAAACATGTCAGGAAATCACAACTTTTCTCAAACTAAAACGATTTCAAGCACGAAACAAAATAGTTTTTCTCCACAAAACGGCAGAAGCCAGGTTCGAAGTTGTATTACCTGATTATTAAAAAAAAGCAACTAAATTTCAAAATTGTTATTACTGAAAAAATCATATTTTATCTACGTTAAAATATTATGCTTTTGGAAGCCACTTCAAATCTGAGTATTGCCCTTTTTCAGTTGAAATTGAAAAAATTCTCATTACCATATATTGGTTCTAGTAGATTCAGGGGAACAATTAAACCAGTATTTTCCATCCTAAAAATGCTTCAGTGTTCCTTGTATTTTCACTATCTTCAAATACGTAATTGCTCCCACTAAAGACGTCAAAGGAAACGGTGATTTATTTGACAAGCCTAAGCTAGCTTTCATTTTTTCAGCAGAACCTGTTGCAGCCAATCTCGATATGTTAATTTTCACTGCAATCAAAAAACCTTTACTCAATTTTTTGCTTTCTGCAACATCATCTAACAAACAAAATTTTGCAAATGAAAATCATCGGAAGAACTCTCCGACCGTTCGGGCACAGAAAAGAACTGATAAAATAGTTATGCCTGCTGTATCATCCACGTCAATCAAACCCGCGAGAATTTCGACTGCAGTTTCAAAGAAAAACAGAGTGCAGACATGTTCAAACAGATGACATGGATACAAAAAATTTTGAAAAGATTTGATATTTTAATCAATGGACCCCATTCTGCCGTTTTTGTATACAAAATGGATATTTTGACAAGTGGATATGGAAAACTTGATGTAGACACTACTGTTTTATTAGTGAAATTTGTTGTTGAAGAGAAAAATAAGTTTCAATTGATACTTTTCATTATACTTTTTTTATTATGCTGTGTTCTGTAAACATGGTTTCAATTTTCGATTTAAAACTTAAAAATGAAACTTTTACAGATATAAAATCACGGTATCCAGATAAATCAGTCAGATTTCAGTATTTTTTAGCCAATTGTTTGTATTTGGATGCTGATACTAATTTGCATTTTGTGGTTTAATTGAATAGACAATTCGTCGCTCGACAAACACTTGAAAAAATTCAAATTTTTAGAGTACAGGCTTTAGTGCATGGCACAGCAGGATATTTGGAAGAAACAAATCATACCAGTACTGGGTAATTACTTGACTATTTTCACATGTGTAATGTCCAGACTCCAGGAACTTTGCCAGTCAGTTCAGTTGCTCAATATCAACCTGGAAGGGCTGCAACCTCAGCTGGGAGAGATAAGACAAATCCATTTGCATGATCAACGGCTTCCAGCTGAATTGAAAAAATTAGTCAAAACTGATAACGTTGAGAAAAATACATTTAGATCAAGCCACTATCAGTGTTCCTGCTCATTTTTTTGTAAAATTTTTCTAATTGTTTTAATTGTAATCTTGATCAATTCACAAATCTGAATTCTTCTTCATTGAACGAGGAGATGATTTACCTGTTGAACCGAAATAAAAAAGATCACATTTATACCAATTTTTTTGAATATTAATTAAAAAGTTTATTGATTGTTTTCACTTTTATTTGATCTTGTGGAAGTACTAGCTGATAACGTCGTGTCGTGTTTGGAAATTCAAAGTTTCAAAAAAAAACTTTTTTACCAAAAGAAAACACACAAAATAAGAATTTAACATGTGAGAACTTACCAAAAGAATTATTAGTCAAAATCAGAATCAGAAACGTAGAAAACATTGTTCGGATACATATGACAGGCAAAACCATAGCAAGATGTATAATAAAATACAAACCAAATGGTAATCGGTAAGTAATAAAGGCGATTGGTATGCAGTTGTAACTGTCAAGCTTGATACAAATAAGCAAAAAAGACTTCTAATAAACATGGAAAACGAATAAACCACTGTCGAGAACAATGATTGCGACTTTGTAGACGTTGGTGGTGTCCAACAGTCTTTATCTGACGGAAATAGATCCTGAAAGTTTTGCAATTCTGTTTCTATTCCGTCTGCAGAAGTTGTATTTTTTTACACAAGTCTGTTTTTTCATTTTGCTTTCTTTATCTTTTTTAAAGTGATCTTCTTACAACCTAATGTGTGACAAGACTGCCTTTTGGCTTTCGATACTGTCCAGTACAGTTGGTTACAAGTTACCAAAAACCAAATTATAATAATGAATAAAATCATTTCAACAAATCTGGAAAAACTGACATAATTTTTCAAATGCTTCTCACAGGTACATTCTATCCATCGTATAACCAGATATTTGATTTTTAATTTCACGATCAACCCAAAAATTGTTCCTTTGTTTCTCACACTAAAAATGATATTGAGTTTGTAAAATTGTCCAACTTTGAAATTTTTAGTAACTTACGGCATTGCATGATTGTCTTTGATGATACCTGCGACGAAATAGTTAATGAGAAAAATTTTCTTATATTAGCTACATCAGATCGACATAAAGATTTTCATGTTATTTATGTCAGGCATCACTCATTTCAACAAATTAAACAATCACGTACAACAGATTTGAATACAACTCACTTAAGTTTGTTCAAATCACCTCGACACATTCAACAAAGCTATTACTTAGACAGACAACTGAATAAAACAAAACTTCCCTGTCATGCGTATCAGTTGGGAACGAAAGAAGACTTCGGTCATCTGTTGATAGACTTAGATACCAAAACTTCAGGTTATCTTCGTTATTTCTCAAATATAGTTCCAACATCGCAAACGATTTTCTATTTACCATCCTCAAAAGCAGTTGTCACATCTCTTGAAAAGGAAAGAAAAGATCAATTTGACGAAAACTGATTCAATTTTTTTAGATTTCTTTGCGATAGTTTTTTAATAAGTTTTTTGGGCAAGTTATAGCAAACAAAAACTTCATCGAGGGTAAGAAAGTATCATTAGAGAAAGTTTATGACCCTAAGTTTAGTGTTCGAGAAAATCGAAAATGGTTGGCAAACTATAATTCACTGGTTAAATCGATCGCAAATTCTCGTTCCATTCGCCTAAAAAACTAGAACCTTAGACATGTAAGCTGAAGAATTCATCCTCAATCCTCGCAAAACATATGCTTCAGATAAAAAAACGGTCCACAATTTCAAATACTTTTAGACCATTAAAAAATGACAAATCATCTCAACTTAATTACATACAACGAAAAACCATCCATGACTCTCCACCACCATTTAACCCAATTCCTACTCCTTTAACCACTAATATTGTAGTACCAGACCTTCGAAAAAAAACTATCTACTAATTTCAGTGGAGATGGTGATGATGAAGCAGAAAAATTTATTGAATCAGACAATTCTCTGCAGCAAACAAGTTCAAAGACATTAGAAAAAACGATGAAAAAAGTGATGGAAAAACCGCTGAAGTGTTTCGAATGGTTATGGAATCCATTCAAGACCTATCGGAAACTAATAAACTAGAAGGTGCAAACATTGTGCCAAAGCAGTTTTTCAAAGTTGAACCCCTGTCTTTAGACGTTGAAGAAGATGTTTTCATTCAAGGAAAACCACGACTCGTTCAAATTCATAACTTTCTGTACGATACACAGCAAAGCACAAAAAAAACATTGGGTGTCTTCTATCCACAAATTTTGAAAGAACTGAATCTTGATCCTAGTTTAGTGTCCATCACTTATGCCAAACAGGTTCTCTGCTAGCTTAAACGCGACAGCTCAGCCCTCAACTTCTTCCTTGGTCTCCAACAAACCGACCATTGAGGAGTCGAAGAGATCAAAACCCTACCATTCAAACAATGAATCTGACAAAAGCAATTCGACAAAAGAGCAACCCAGAAAAAAAAATTCTTCCAACAACGACGAAGATGACGACAATGATAAAAAACTTGAAAGCAGTAGAGAATCTTTTGCAATGTCAAAAAAAGTGGAAATCCTGTTATCAGAGAAGAGAAAAAACTCAAAACACTGTACAAGAAAGATCCAGCTGCGTTTGGTAGCGAAACAAATTTCACAAATGCAAGTGGATAAAAACAAGCGAGAGGTTCAAAAGTTGTTTTTTTTTTGCTGTCGATTTTTTCTCTCGCTACACACGAGTGGAACCCATGAGGACCAAATGTGCTAAAGAAACAACCGAAGCTTTCAAAAATATGATCAGACCAACACAACCAAGAAGTTTGGGTTTACAAAGGCAGACAGTTCAAAGGAGAGTTCGAAAAATTATGTTATAAACGAGAAATCATTAAATACAACACTCACAATCATAAAATAAATCAGCGTCTGCCGAAAGAAACATTCGATTGCTCAAAAGTATTATCTACAAGTTCTTGGAGTTTGAATGGACAACAGTTATATTGAAAAACTTTAGAGTTTGAATAGAGTAACAAAATTGGCTCCAAACAAAACCACAAGAAAGCATATACGCGTAAATAGAGTAACAAAAATTGCTCCGATCTTAGTCAAAAGAAAGCATGTACGTGTTTTAGTTCATTCATTGCAAACAGTTCATCAAAATTGGTACAGTAACCAAATTTTTGTATTGGTGACTATGTGGGAATAGCGAAAACCTTCTTGCCATTTAAAATGTTACAAGCAGATTTTTACAGACGAAGATTTTGAAATAGAAGCCATTACTACTGTAAACCCTTCAAATACAGTCTCATTGATGTGGAGAAGGAAGAAATCAACGGAAAATTTTTTGAAAAAGATTTTATTTTAATTGGAACCAAAGCTGATGATAACGAAAATGGGCAATGATGAGGTTACTGTACATTTGATTTCAAAAGTATCTTTGGATTATTTCCCAGACAACACTTTGACCAGTTTTAGAAATTTTTGTGACGAAGATATAGCTTTAGACGGAGATTGGAGAGTTGCTCTCTCAGAAAACATTTTCCCAACGAAATCAGTCAATTTTGACTATGAGGATTTTACGTGCATCAAAGCATCCGAAGTATTAGATAGTAAATTCAACGATGGCAATCGGAATACAATTTCCAGACCTTACTGTGGCGAAAAATTTTTTATAAAATCACTGGAGTTCATTTTTATAGAACATTTGGTAAAAACAAAACTCAAAGACAAAAATTGCCAAGAAATCACAAATATGAGCAATTAGATGAACACAAATGGAGGAATCTCATTCCCAAGTCCACAAATACCCATTCTGTTAGGCTAAAAGGCACAGCTTGACAAGAACGGTGATTATCACATTGGTTACATAATGATACCCTCCTTCGATGCATCTCATAAGGGAAACGAATCACATTTCCTATATTACTTATCAAGTGGGACAAGTATAATTTTTGTCAAAATTGACATTATTCAATACCAAACTGTTGAAGATGCAAAGAACCCATTGTTACGCGTCATTTTTTCAAATAGACTCATCATTGCAGCATTGAATCTAATCACCGAAAAAAACTCACTAATTTAAACTACAAAAATTATTCACTTCAACTTTACAATCAATATGGGTAAAGTTGGGCACAGAAACTGGAAAACTAGTGCCCTTTATAGGAATTGGTATAATTGTGTTGACTCTAAAATTCAAGCCCTCTGATTGAAAACCAATGGAACAATTTTATGCAAAGCAAGAGTGATTTCCTAATTTCTCTGGACATTAGAGACAACGCGGCAGTGGTTTTAGTGCTTTGCCTGCTTTTTGGTCGTGTTAGTATACTGTTTGCACGACGGGTTATTCTACCGGCTGTGCAAAAAATGTGCAGAGACTTTTTGTTGCGTGCAGCGCCAGAACTGATTGATGTCGCTATGAAAAATAAGTCTTCTAAACAAGCGTCAAAAAACAACTGCAAGAAAACAACTCGGAGCTGGTACACATTGTTGAAAGTCATCACTGATTTGATAACGAACAAGAAGGTCAGTAGGTGCTAGAAAAAAAAAGAACAACAACCATTCGAAGAAAAACCAGACCAGTGAGAAGTCGAGCAGATCTTTTCTCAAACATAAAAAAAATGATCGCTAATTTGTTACCCAATGAAGCTATCCATAGCTCTCTGGACTTTTTTGAAAAGCAAAACTTTAATATCAATTGTTAGAATGTTAGAGGAAAGATCAATCGTGCTAGACTTTGAAGGACCCCGTTGCAGAAAAAATAATTTTATAGTTAAAGAACTAGCCATTACAACTTCTGATTAAGGTGATTCTCCTTTTTTTCTACCTCCAGTCAGCTTCAATTCACTCCCTAAATATGAACAAAAAGCTTACAACTGGTTGACAAATAACTTGCACGGAGTTCACTGGGAAGGCGGTGATTATTTATATTTAAATCTCAATCAGATTATCCAAAGTTTTTTTTTGAGAAATCCTGACGCCGTATTTTACGCTAAAGGAACAGAAAACAGTTATCTTCTGGCAACGTATTTGGATCCAAAAGTTGAGAACCTTGATGAATTGGGTTGCCCGAGAATTGAAAATTTTTATTTGAAAAACTATTCAGCGTGCAATAGACATTTTCATCATAACCACTCCAGGAATCACTGTGCACTGAAGAAAAACAAGGTGTTTTTGATTGGCTGAAGAATGAGCAACAGCGAGAGACTAGCGAAGCTGGAGTTGTTCATATCTCCAAATTCAGTGTTATGTGCTTGGATGAATCCAGAGAGTGAAATCAAAATATCACTTACAAGAGATGAACAAATCGATTGCCGAGGTCGAGTGGTGCAGCGAAAAGAACAAATCACTTTATCTGAAGAAGAATTAACTACTTTGAGAAGGTTTTTCCCGGTGATTGACCAATTCATATACTTTCAACGATTGAAGTTTATTCAAAATGTTAGCCAGCAAACGAAGAATTTGTCTTCCCAAGCTAGTCTTAGTACCGAAACATCAGCCCGGAGTTCAAATAGATCTCAGCAGCAGTGACTTACCTCAAGAAGTTCTGAAATTAGTAAAAGAAAACTCAGTGAAGAAAATCATTATCATGTGAAAACTAAAAACGTACCAGCTAATTATGTAGTGGAAATGTATGAAAATGATAATGATACTTCTATTTTTTATACTGGTTATACTCTATACGAGATTTTTCACTCTTCAGATAAGTAAATGATAAACTTATTAACCATACGTTTTTCTTCCTCAAAAAGAAAGGTAGATATAGATAGATAGTCAGATATAGAGAGAGTGAAAAAAGTAAATTGAAAACCTGAATGTCTCAAAAAGCAAATGATGAGCCCGATGAGAATTAGTTACTGATTTTGTTTATGATCGAAACAACACCGAACAAAAACCTTGGAAACTTTGTTTTGATGCCACTGTTCCCAGATCAGAAATAGGTTTTTCGTCTCAAATGATTATAACTATAATTTTAGCAACTTTTTGTATCTAGAAACTTTCTTTGACACACTTAAGCTGTGAAGAAACATCAGTTTGGTTTTCCATATTAACTGATTTAGTTGGGTACGTGTTACCAAACCCAAGGATATGAATAAAATTAGTGATACGTCAAGAAGACTGTTTATGGCAGTTGTAGGACCTTCGGGACCAGGAAAACCAGAATTATTTTTCAAAATATTGAAAGGGAGAACTTTTTATCCAAAATTGGAAGAGTCTTTTTTTACATAATATTCAACCTATCTTTAGGGACGAGTTAAACGCTGGCAGAATTCAAATAGAATTTGTCAAATTTGATGGATACGATCGTTTGAGAAACATTGAAAATATACTGTTAGTGTTTGATGACTCATGTGAAAAACTATACAATGATAAAGAATTCATTAAGCTAGCAACAGCCAGAAGACACAAAAACTTGAATGTTTTTATGTCAAACATAATTTATTCCAACAAATTCGATGGTCACGAACTATTGATTTGAACACATCTCATATCAGTTTATTCAAATCCCCTCGTGATATTCAGCAACTTGATCACCTCGGAAGACAACTTTATGCACCTAAGTTCTTACGACAATCGGATGAACTGGCTACAAAGGACAGCTTTGGACATCCTTTATAAGATTTAGATCCCTAACATCAGTCTCAAATACTGTCCAGACATAACACCACCTGGTCTGTCAATTTTCTGTTTACCGATAGATAAGGCAAAAGTGACATCAATCACAAATGAACGCGAAACAATTATCTATTCTGCAGCACATGGTACAACTGAATCAAAGTCAACTACGGAGTTTTATCAAAAAATCATCAATTACTCATGTTTTATCAGTCGTTCGTGAATGCTTGCTCTAGGTAGTCAACGGTTATGTGCCTGTTAGTTTTCCAAATCTTAATAATTTCGAAGAAACATATTAGATTCCAATCAATCCAAAAACGAGTTTTGTTATATCGAGTAAACAAGGATTTTATATATCAGACATATACTTTCTTTTTGCTTGAAGTATTTGACAGCATAAAAATGGCAGCTTAAAATTTTGTTCTAAATCCAAGCATTTTTATATTAGAGAAGAACCCCATGCAGCGCAATTTTTGCTTGACAACTCAATCAAACATAAAAAAACCGCAACTATCATACTTGAATCGCGTAAGTTACCAAAAGCAACAACAACAACTAATCATCCAGTTATACCAACCCCCGAAACACTTATCAATGTCACAGCAGACAACAATCAACAAGAACAAGCTCTCCTTCTCACAAAAGATGAGGTAAATGAGCTGGAAACAACTACTGAACTTAATGACGCTTTATCCACTGAACGTATTACGTTACAATTATAACTCATGGACGAAAACAAACTTAAGCGAGCAAAAAATTTTTTGAAAATTATTTTAAAATCAGAGCCATTCACAATAAACAAATAAAATGAAGAGCTTTATTTTGATGAAGTTCCAACCGGTGTTAAGGCATCAGTTTTTTTGTATGATATACAACAGCAAACTAAAAAATTGTACAAACCTGCTTTCATACTGATTTTCAGGTCTCTCAAACTTGACGAACAGTTGGTTATGAACAGATATGCCATGGTCGCGGTTCAGTCAACGACTACGGAACAATTTCAAGAGAGGCAAAAAGCAGAGGTTCAACAAAATTCCCTTCAACATATACTATACTTCTTTCTCCCAAGAAATCATCGTCAACAAGTTCCAGCTCAAAAAGCATTAAAAGACGCAAAACCAGAAGGACTGTTGCAGACAGTGAAAGAGAACGCTCGTCGCAAAAAACCAAACG
>NW_026971551.1:0-11388 GCF_963678635.1 Symsagittifera roscoffensis | reverse complement strand
CGTAAGCATAGCTAGCTAACCTTTTGACTTGCATAACGATATATCAATCATTAACGTGAAGTGAACTCAACGTCCTTTCCTTTATTCCAACTAATTTCCGTTTCGGCAAGATAAAATAATGTAACCTGGAATTCACTTTGAGTTATATTTTCAATTGTCAGAAAAATTAAGGATCGTACATCATTGTTTTTTTTTGAATTGAAGATCTTGCGCACGTGCAGAATTTACGGAAAAAAATCTTTAGATTTAGGGCAATATTAACCACCATAACACACCTAAATGAGTTGTACAGAAGATTTTTTTGCTGTTACAAAACTGACTGTTGTTTACTGACTGGGCTCTTTTTCCTTTCCCCCCCACCTGCAAATTTTTACATGTAAATTTGTTGACCACTTCGTCGGATTGTTATGAAAATTCACATACAGACTAATAAGGCCACGACAAACATCTTTGGTCTTCATACTCAACTTCGTAAAACCACTCGTTACACTAAAAAAATGAAGCTCGTGTGAGGTGGGGGGAGGGGAAGGAAAAAGAGCCACTGACTGTTTCATAAAAACAAGCGAGAAAAGGGCAAAAAGTAGCTCTAAAAAGGTTATAAAATAAAAAAAAGGAAAAAGAAGCTGAATCTTACAAAACGTCTGCTATGTGCCAAAATAGATAGCCCCAGACCTGTGGATTAAAAGTCACCATTCTTTTCCATTTATCCTCCCATACATATTTTCTAGTTTTACTGTTGTCTTAAGCGTGTTTATGGCTAAACGCGTAATGTTACGATGTAAACTGTGGAGAGCAAGTTTGTGTACAATTGTTAGCTTGTCCACCATACCAAGTTTCATTGTGTCAACATAATTAAAATAATTTTGCAAAATTGAAACTCAAAGTAAAAAAAGAGCATCTGCGTCATGTTCGCTTAATAAAAATGAGGCTCTTTTCTACTTTCGGCTCTTTTCAAGTTGTCCCCCCTCGTAAAATTACAAAGAAAGCTGTCGAAATTTTTTCACACGGCATTTTCCATATAAGAAATATTGGCTCCCCCCCCCCCCCAACCATTTCGAATTTCAGATTTTAAAAGTTTTAAAAACTAATTTTACAAGGTCATAATGCAATGAAATTTTGGATGGTGAAGAAACAAACAATTGTGAAGAGATTTGGTTTTCATACTTTACATCGTTATATCACCCATTTAGCCATTATAGCACGTAAAACGTTTATAAAATGGAAAATTTAAAACGTTGGGGGGGGGGGGAGAGAAGGAGCCGAAGTATTCTAAGAATCTGTTCACCTGTTCATGCTGACACGTTTTAATGCAATTTACCACATGAAAAGTCACTTTTAATAGCCTTTCAATTTTCAATGTTCCGAAAAATTGATCGTCCAAAGCTGATCAACGCAACGACCGAGAACACGCGTTTGCAGCCAGATTACATCTCCGTTTGATTATTTTCTTTTCTTTCCAAATACGAAGTTTTGCTTCTGCAGGATATACCGTTACAGCGTTTTTTTTCGATTGAGTCCTTAATCTGATATTAAACAACATACTTTCGAAAACATCAAAAAATTTGTGAACGAACAAACTTTTGCTAAATCCAACATTGCTTGCCACAAAAATTAGTGCGTAGCCCTTGGAGGAAAAATTTCTAGCGCATTTTTTTGATTGAAACCTTGATTTCAGATTTAGCGTTGTAATTTTCAACAAAAAAATCAATACTTTTAAACATGGTTTTACTCTCAGTTCAACGTTGCTTTTTAGAAAAAATTGGACGTGGCGATAATGCACAAAAACTCAATAGCACTTGTTTTTTTGATTGAACCTTTCATCTCAGATTTTGCAGCGTGGTTTTTGACAAAAGTCTATATCTACAAAAAATAGGGGCGCAGCTGCTTTTACAGTGAGAAATTTCCTTTATTTGATTATGATTGAGGCTTTCAACTTATATTTGGCAAAGTAGTTTTCGAAAAAAAAAGAAAAAGCGTCCAAAAACGGTCAATATTTCAATTTTCAACAGTTTTTGAGGCCAAAAGTCTTTTTCTACTAAAATTCAAGCGTATCAATTTATGCTGGGGATATCTTTAGAACACGTGCTTTTGATTAAACGCTTAAAATTGCCGAACATCCGATGAGCTGATAAACTAGTAGCGCAATATCCAGACACAAAGGTGAGTAGTGTTTTCGTACGTTTCGTCGGTGAGTAGTGTTTTAGCGCAATTTCGTACGTTTGCTTTCCTATCACGATTTTGATTTGTTTAAATATGATGTGTATGCTTACTGATGAGTATGAATACGCGATTAACTATTTACTGCTGCGTAATCTGATTTATAGATCCCAGCGTTCATAGAGAACCCAGCGTTCATAGATTCAAATCAAAGATAATCTCAAAATATTTTTCAGGAGTTCTGAGTAATTGAGATTTTAACCTTTTAAAATAGGAATTAATATGAAATTAATATTTTATTCATAAAATGAAAATTTTCATCGAGTTTCTGAAATAAAATCTACTCAATTTAAGGATTTCTTCATTCGAGTCTGATACTTGTTTCATCGACAATGACGAGTCTGATTTTTTGTTTTATTGACAAGCCGATCAGTTCAATATTTGTCTGTTTTTCATCTCTTTGATCCGTTCTGGTCATATGCCATTCTGCTCTTTGATTGGTTATCGTAAGCATCCAGAAATTACATAATTAAAGCAAAAATTGAAATAATTTCATTTTTCATACCGAAAAAGCAAAGCTGCTGTAATTAACACAAGCTTCGAAGCAAAAAAGAGCTTTAAACTCGGAAAAGTTTTTTGATTCATTTTTTTAAATTAAAGGGTTGTATCTAGAAAATTGCGTTTTTCAATTCATTTGATGAATTAAAAAAGCATCAACTATTAATTAAAAGCATCCGAATTAAAATATTTACATCGCGCATAAGTTAGTGCATACCATGGCCAAATTGGCAAAACTTAAAACACCAGAACTGTACAAAAACGATTGGAGGCAAAATATCTTTTTACATTTGAACTCAAGGATACAAAATTGTCTTTGGGATTTAAAAAATATTCATTGAAAACTATTTTTGTGAGCGGCAAAGTTCACTGAAAAAACAAACCACCCATGTAAAGATATTCCGTTTTTCTTCGAAAAACGAATTTCAAAACATTTCTTCACAGCTGTCAACGGAGACCTACAAAAACAAAAGTTTTTACGAATAGCAAACCCTAAAGAAACTAAGGATGTTTTCTGTTTTTTATGCAATTTAAAGCAAGCCGCTTACATTTTTCAAGCTACGTATTGACAATTCAGGCGTCGCTGTGTTTAGTGAAGAAAAAATAATGTTGTTGCAACAGTTTTTTCAAAAACTCTAAAAGACTATATTTCTTTTTTTGCCTATAGTATTTTTTTTACAAAATGAGAGAATGCAAATCCGTAGTTTTTGCTTTTTCGAAAATGAAAAAAAAAACAGGTCTTTTGAGATACTTTTGGGGTATCAAACTTTCAATGTGCATTTACAAAATAGTTTCATACAAAACAATCCAAAACCGTTTGAATTTTTTACCTTGATCTTTTGCCGCCAACAGAATTGATTTACGAACATCAAACATGAGCATAATTAAAAATTAGTATCTCAGACTCTTTGTTAATAAGAATACTTTCCATTATTAGTTCCTATTGAGTGCTGCCAAAGGTTTGCAAATGAAACAACTTGAAAAACCTGTATGTTTTTGACTAGATTAAAAAGAGTCGGTTTTTTTTGTTTTTTTTTTTATTTTTCGAGCATTATTGCTTTTAATGAGTGTGCGGTGCTGTTATCTAGGTAGCTCAATATTCTCTCTTATAAAACCAATTATCATCCAGATTAGTTAGAACCAAAGTGTTTCTTAATCCGAGCGAAATTTTCTCATCAGTTTCTGGAACAATTATTACTTCTATCAATGAGATTGCTTTTCAGACTGTTTTTGAGACAGTTTTATTAAGGACTGTTTTTTTGGACATCGATATGATTTTGAGACTATTTTGCCCGGGAATGTTTGATATTTCACTGTTTTGCACACACAAGGATTTCAAAATTCTTCAAAGAAGAACTAGCCCATGATACACCACTTGAGATACTTTTGGGGTATCAAGATTTCAAAGTTCCTCATGGAAAAACAGGCTAATGTGATTTCGCTTTAATACTTTTGGGGTAGCAAGATTTCAAAATTCGTCAAAAAAAAATTGGCCCAAGTGATATCACTTGAGATGCTTGTTTTGAGCAATAATAGTGAATAGGAGTATCTTTGGTCGGGCGTATTATTCCAAAGTTATATTCTCATTTTACCGGTTTAAAGTCATAAGCTTGCTGTTCAAACATTACTTGGTTTTCAATTAACTTTATGATTAATTACTTTTCGGTTCTTATAGGTTTCAACCGTTTTTCCTATTGAAAATTGTTTTAAAAAAAGGAAAACCGAGCGCGCTGGTCTTTTATGAAAAACTACATAGCCTAAAATACATTGTAAAGTAAAAAATAAATTATAAACTTAACCACAAATTCCTTTCACAGATGTACCAAAATTATTATTTGAATGATATAATTGAAATTGACCTGTTTGTAGAAATTTCTGGCACATGCTAGTTTCAAAATGTCAGCAGAGCTTTTTCGTTGCCTTTTTGATGAGCCTCAGCATAGTTTCAGTTTTAAGTTTTCTTCATTTATCGTTTTCGGGTTTTCGCTGGTTCTAATTTGCTTTTTAATCCAAAACCCAGATCGACTTGATTGTTTTGATTTGTTTCATCTGATTATTTATCATAAAAGCAACAGTATGCATCATTTCAAAATCCATTGATTACAATGATTTGTAGTGTTTTATGTTTAGCTAATTTTAACGATATAGAACTATGACCACCGCGATTGCGGACGCGGAAAAGGCCAAAATTATGTTGGTGATCCTTGAAAAAGATCGGCTGCAGTTCTCGTCATTTCTATTCTTACATCACTCGGTGCAATCGTAATCAAGGGGCCAGTCCTAGTTCGCCTTCACACTGCAGAAATCTGGGGCTTCTTTCTTCATTTCGCTCTCGTATTCCTTCTTAAATTTGAGTTCTAATTCTGTACAAGTTTTGGCATTTCCAGCAACAGCAGGCTTTTGTTCATTCAGGAGTCTCTGAGCTGTATTTTTGAAACAAAAAGCTGATTACCTGGCGGAATGAGACTATATGGTGTGAAATGAATTTCGTTATTCCAGGGTGAAAGCAAACTTAATGTGTTATTTGAATTAATTGGACCACCAAAAATGCAGGCCCAGGCACTGCGACCTGACTGCCTTGAAAAACTGCTGTGGTAATTCCGAAGTCTGCAATATCATAAGCAAGGTTGTTCAGGAATGAAACCCCATCTTAGAAAATACAAAAATGCAGTTTTAATAATGCTTACCCGAAGAATACTTGCATTTGAAAGATACACAGAGCTGACCATCAGAACAGTCCGAAGAACTTTTACACGTTTTGTCCTCAGCTTATGTCTTATCAACACCAAAAAATGCAGTTATGAGACTGAAGAACACATGAACAAAATGAATCGACTAATGAAAATACACATCATGCTAGTCCGTAAACGTTTAAACATTTTGAACCGATCCTAAATAGATATTTAAAAATCTTTTGAGAGATTAAACATTTACAAATAATTAGACATAGCCGACAGAAGGCTGGAAAAATGTAGAAAAGCGAGGAAACCCAAAAAAAAACATTTTCGAAAGCTTCCAAATTTTTGAGAAAGGAACATATCAAAAATGTAAGTAAACCTTTAAGTACCTAGGAAGCTCATCAAATTTTGAGATTTTATTCGGGAAAATAACCCAGTTTAAGGAAAATGGATTGAATAGTTTGTTCTAATGCTCTAATTAAACTAAGCTTAAAAATGTAAGAGAAATAAAAAAGAGAGTTCAATCAAAATAAGTTATGTTTCTAACTATAACGAAATATCACTGAACGTACTCACTCCAATGTAGATCACTATGCGGTAGTCAAGGTCATAGACGACCTGTTCAAAATTTAATTATTGAAAAACGATGATCGCATCACTTCCCATAACGAGGAAATTTTTAAACACTATGAAGTTATTAAATGCAAATGATCTTGTTCTCCCTCTGGCCAAGAGCGAAGAGTACAAAAAACAAATCACAACTAAATCCATTATGGAAATAAAATTCTTTTGCGCTAAAACTTCAAGGTAAATTGGATTTCTTATCATGAATTACTACCACTAAATTGAGGAATTCAAAATTATTCAACGGAGTAGGAGAGTCAGGAAAATTTCGGAAATCAATTTTGTTTGAATTTGTATGTAATGAACCTTTCCAAAGCCCAGAAATGAAATGAAGGTTGATAACTATTAAACCTTTAAGTAAAATCGATGCACTTTACTGACGGATTTGAATGAAAAGAAATTGTCGGTCTGAGTGTTTTACCAACAATAATGCGTCAAATGATATAAAACATAGAAAAAGTAAAATGTCCTGACGGTTTCAAATAAATGGTACCTAGTTAGGGAATTCACAGAAAAGATAATCAAACAGTTTTTGTTTTGTGAGTTTTGCGAAGGTTCAAGACTTTGGGATCACTTCGGTTGGATCATCACTTCTCCTGCAAGTCTCTTCTATTTTGGCTCTGTTTTCGCTTAATGTGTCATCGCCAAGATTGATTGGATTCTCTGCGCTGCCTATGCCTTGTTCTAATTATTCACCTACAACATATACAAACAACCTTTCACCATAGAACATTGGGAATCCAACGTTTTGTCTACGTCTAGTAGAAATACGATTCTTACTTTCCAATGGGACGGCAGTTTCAACAACTGAGATGTCAGTGGCAGAGAAGCCATCGTCTAAATTGTGACGGAAGGATGTGAATTACCCTTGTCGGCTAATGGGATTTGCGGTGCAGTCTCGTGAAAGTCGAAGGCGAAGGAGGCTGCATTGTATCATGAGACCCTAACCAGTCCGGTTTGGAAAGTGTGCAGAAAGGATGCTGGCTGGGCATTCTGTCGAGGGTCCCTGTCTGCTTCAATCTAAATCTACACTCTCTAGTTTAATTGGGTTAACCGGTGGAATGGAACTTTATTGATGATTCAAGTTCGAATTGTAAAAGTCACTCGTGAGCTTTTCTCTATCCAAATCCCCATATGGAAAACCGCTAGAATTCAATTTCCAATCACTTAAGTTTGATGCATCAAATGGTACATAAAAACGGGTTTTCAGCTAGAAGACGTGGAGAGAACAGGCTTCGTTTGGATCTTTACGGTTGGAACCTTGTCTTCTTTGATTTCAGTTAGCTCGACCTCGATTTCTCTATCGTCGTCCTCGTTTTGATTAATATGACCCATGGAGAGATTGCGGTTTCTTGTTGCGTCTTTTAGCCGGTTCCTTTCTTCTTTGAACCTACTGCATTAGAATCGCTGAAGTTAGGAATAGAGATGCTACTTCGTAAAGCTTAAGGTTTTTTGGAGGATATGTCGCGAATCGCATTATGCGATTTTAATGGATTTTTTCAATCGCTAATTTCACCGTAATATGAGAGGATTGAATAAATTTCTTGCCTAAGGGTCGGTAATAGGGTTCTATGTTCCTTAAATTTGAAACATTTCGACAGCTATGAGCTTTCTTGATTAGGCTGGATAATGGTAGTCAGTCAGTCTTGAATTGTCTTTTCATTGCTGGCATTTGTATGGTGATGATGGGCTTGGGTCGGAACTGTGCCCTCTTCTTCGGGTTGTCTGCTTTTGTCGTCCAGTGGAGTGTCTAAGTATCCATCTTCCACTCTGTTTTTCAGGCAATTTGAAAGGTTCACGGTTCTTTTTTCCAGAGTGTGCTGCTCGGAAGCCATATTTTCGGAAGCGAAAGTAGCAGTAAAACAAGATGAGGAGAGAGTACCTACAATTCCAATATTTACATTTACAACATTTACATTACTAGATTCCGAAAATCATTTATCAAGTTTGAATGTACAGATAAAAAAAAACAAAGGTAAACTTTGAGATTGAAGTCACTAAAGAAATAATTTTAAAAAAATTCAATTGAGACAATCTAGGAATACAGAAATCAAAACGGCAGTGACTAAAATAGCAAACTTTTTATCTGGCATAAACTAAATTTGAATGAATGCGATAATCTTTATAGCTATTATTGCGTCATTGAATTTTTCCAACAATTGTTCAATCAAATTAGAGTTTGAGTTTTACTTTGAACAAATCCGACGGGCTTAACCTTGAAAAAATTTGAAAACTGTGGCAACCACAACTTCATCGTCATAATTTGATATTGGAATAGGTTTTTAGTTGAAATTTTCGAAAGGGTGTCGGTAAACTAACTTTTCCAGCTAGGTATTTTATGGAAAACTGCAAAAGACTTTAAGCCCATCATATTTAACATAAAGGTTTTGTTTCCGTTGTTGTCAAACGATACTCAGTATTTCTAGCTCAGTCATTGAAACTTTCGCTTCAAGGGGGTTTAAAAAACGTGCAAAATGAATACATCTTCAATCATTTCCCTGGCGTGCTTGAGGCCGTTGTACGAGGCGTCCGTTTCAATTCTTCTATTCAAATTACGTCAAAATGAGCGTTACCCGCAAAATGACTATTTATGTTTTCAATTTTTTGAAAGCAAAGTTGTGTTTTTTTTGACCAATTAATTATTTATTTCTGATTTAATAAGGGTCTTTACAGGCTTCCGAGGAATGCGAGATTTGCGACAAATTTCTTGTTTTGGTTAATTGATTGGAACATTTTAGATTTGACGGGTTAGTATAGATTCAACTGCAATGGTCTTATCTTTTGGTTAAATGACTTCACATTTTGATATTTTAAAGCCAGATTCTGATAATTTGAAGGGTAGTCTGTCCATGTTTTATTTCAGATTTTGCTTTAAGGATTTTGAACGGCAAAACTACTCGAGTCGAGAATTGATAAAACTTTTTGGTCGGTTTCTTGACATTCAACAAAACTTCTATTGAAGAATTTAGGATATCGTATATAAATTCGAAGCTTTAGTAAAAAGAATAGTTGCGCTGGTTGAGTCCATCATTTCGAAGTTCGTTTGGCATGTCGGTACCATGCCGGTTCGATAAAAACCGTTACAAATTGGTAGGTACCGGTATGATTTTTGCCAACGATACTAAAAATGCATTGTCAGATCGTAGCTCTATCCAACTTTAATTGAAGGTACGCATTCTTAGTGTCTAATTTTATAAACCAAATTTCTCGAACTTTTGAGAAAGTTGTAATGTTAGGTTGTCCATCAGTTCTAGAATCTTTGGTATCTGGTATTTAAACTTGGAATTTTTAAACTTGAAAACTATCTTCGTCGCAGGGAATTTTTAAAAATTTTTATCAATTTCATTCTCGAACTGTCTGACGGAGGGGAATCATCGCCGCAGGGAAAATTTTTTCGGAATTTTTTCTATTTCATTCTTGAACTGTCCGACGGAGTTTACAATTGACTTAGTTCGGGAATGTTACTGAAATGGAAAAGTGTTCAAGTGCTACTTGTATCCGGATCTGAGGAAGACTGTTTTTTCCTAGTATGTTGCGTTTGTGGCCATCCATATTAAAAAGTGCTGTTGTGTCGTAGGATTACCCGTGTGATCTTATTGGTTTTATCTTTCAGCTAATTATCTTAATCGAATCGTCTGTGAAACAACGGTAAAGTATCTTTGTTGCTTGGTCAACTGGGTTGATATTTAGATACGGGTCACGCAATTTGACTTCATGAAGTACGTTTTTCTTTAGAAAGCTAGGGTGGAGAAGTTTTACCTTTCTTAGGCCATTGTTCAATAGTTTCCTCAACTCCTCTCCTTCTTCTTCGTTTGTTTTTATAACGTTAAGTAACTAGTAGCAGTCGTTGTAACTTTGTACCGCCTTTGACCATATGTTTGCTAACGTGGAATAAGTGCAATGAACGATTGCCAAAGTGCCGTGAACAAATTTTCCAATTCATTAGAAGCATATGTTTATATCTAAAATTTCTTACTAAAACTCAAAATGTAAATCAATAACTGATCATTTTTAAAAATCCAAAATAATTATCAAAAATCAAATCTTTAAACCAAAATTTAAAAAAAAAACAATTAAAAAACTAGTCGAACTAGGTGTTTTGTTACGAGATACTTGATTCGTGTCTCTTCTATTGAAGATTCAATTACTTTTTACTTAAAGATTCAATTACTTAAAGATTCATTAACTAACTCAGTGTTCAGATGTTAAAACTCAACTTAGAACCTCCTATACTTGTAGCTTAAACAATAAACAGTTTTTTAAGTTTCGTCTTCTAGTTCTTACTTTGTTTTTTTTTTCGTCTCAAAAAACATAAGCAAAAAAATCTCAACTGACGTCGAAGAACACATTCAACATGGTTTTATTTGCAGTGCCATTAGCCAAAATACCACAATAAATGGATTGAAAATATATTACAAAAAGAGTTGTAATAACAAATTTTCATCAAGAAAGTTGTTTGTATTGTATAAAGTTGAGAAGAAATTTTTAAATTTCCCTTAATTTAGTTCAATGTGTTTCATTAAGTTAGGTTTTTAATCAACGATTACACCTATGTGTTTCACAGTTTGGCTTGTTTTGGGAAAATTATTGCTCCATGTAGCTTGCGGGAAACTTTTTTTCCCGCTTGTAACCATAAACTGAGTTATCTTTCTATTCAGTGTCAATTTGTTCGCTTCCATCCAATTTTCTATTTCTGTGCAATTTCTTACAATGCTGACAAATATTTTCATTTGACAATGAAGAACTAAATCATCATCAAACATATTGGTGTCAGAATTTTGTGTTGCTTCGGGATTTGCACTTGTTGAAAAAAACGGTTTGGGCCAATTACTGAAAAAAAACATGCCAACTACTGACTCTTGCGGATTTTCAGTACCCGCTGGTTTCATGTTTGACAGATTGCCTTGATAGCACAGAAAACAGTTTTCTATCAGTCAGATAAAAATTTTTGAGTTAGTGAATAAAGCTTTTTAAGCCATACATTTGGCATTTTGCCAAAATTTTGATCCTTATTATTTCTACTTCTTTTATTGCCTGAGAAGCATCACCTCTTCCTGCTCCTGTGTCGATATTCGCTATACATTAACTGATTGCCAATTTCAAACAAGGGGTAACATAGCATCTTTCAGACAGATAATTAATTTTGTTCACAATGTTTTTGAAGATATTACTATGAACTAGAGAAAATACTGTAGTTATTATCTTCAAAAGGAAACTTAAGGTTTCAATATAATCCTCAGTTTTTTTTTGAAAACTTCAATTGTTTAAAATACAGTTCTTGACTGTTAAATTTAAAGAGAAACATGGAATCTGAGAGTGTTGATTTTTTGGAAACAAGCAAGTTCCCTTAAAATTTTTAGCCAGTTCTGGA